>NW_027507686.1:0-198682 GCF_037356315.1 Lithobates pipiens | reverse complement strand
GAGGAGAGAAAGATGCGAGAAAGAGAGGAGAGAAAGAGGTACGAGAAGAGGAGAGAAGAAGAGAGGAGAGGAGAACGAGAGGAGAAGAGAGTGGAGAGGAGAGTAGAGAGAAGGAGAGGAGAGGAGGAGGGAGGAGGGAGAGGAGAGAGGAAAGAGGAGAGGAGAAGGAGAGGAGAGGAGAGGAGAGAAGAGAAGAGAAAGAGGAGAGAAGGGAGAGGGAGAGAGGAGAGGGAGAGGGAGAGGAGAGGAGGAGAGGAGAGGAGAGAAGAAGGAGAGAAGAGAGAAAGAGAGGAGAGAAGAGGAAGAAGAGAAGAGAAGAGGAGAGAAGAGGAAGAAGAGAAGAGGAGAGGGCCAGAGAGTGTGGAGACCAGGGACATAATAAAACATGGGGGGGGGGGGGGGAGGGGGGGTCACACAGGGAAATCGAGGAGTAAGAGAAGGAAGCAATAAAAGTGGCTAATTAGAAGATAATGAGAGGAAGAAGTCTGGGGGGTGTGAAGTTGGGGGGGAGGGAGGTGGTGAAGTCGTGGGGGGGGAGGTGTGAAGTTGGGGGGGGGGTGAAGTCGGTGGGGGAGGGGGGAGGTGTGAAGTCGTGGGGGGGGGGGGGTGTGATGAAGTCGGTGGGGAGGGATGAAGTCGCGTGTCGCAGACGGCCACTAATAGCTCTTTCCTCACTTCATAGGGATCTGCTGGTGACCTCAGATGACCTCCTTCTCCTCCCCCTCCTCCCCCGCTCCCCCCCTCCGCAGTTATTGGAGGAATAGAAGGAGGAACTCGACACACATTAACCCTTCACCCCCTGGAAGGTTCCTCTTCATGACCCGGACAGGTTTTCCGTTACCCGGGAATTGCGCGGTCATACAACGCTCTACACAAATGACATTTCTATTTCTTCCCACAAATAGAACTTTCTTTGGGGGTAATTTATCACCTCTGGCGGTTTTTATTTTTTGCTATAAAACCTCCAATAAAATTGGATTTGGGAATGTATTGGGCTTTCGTGTTCTGTACATCCGGGGTGTGGATTATTATGGAACATTTGATATTCTTCTTACACCGTTTGCTCCTGTGGGGGTGCCGGTCCCACCTCAGGGGGTTCTTCTTTGTGTCTTGGGTAAGAAATACCCCAATCTGTGTCTATTGATTATATGGATTGCTTTGTGTTGTACTGACTATGGGATATATAGTGGGGATCAAACCTTTAGAGACATTATTCTGTGATAGTGTGGGGGAAATCTGACACTAACTGACATCACCAATACAGAGATCAGTCATAATACTATGCACTGTCACTGTACTAATGACACCGGCTGGAAAGGGTTAACATCAGGGTGTGATTAAAGGGGCAAATGTGTGCCTAGCCGAGGTTATGTATGTGTGGATTTTACTAAGAAAGTTGGCTGTTTTTTCCTCCTTGCAGAGCCAGATCACTGATCAGTGCACAGAGCTCTGGGCTGTGATTGGACACAGCTGATAAGTGTGCAGAGGTCTGGGCTGTGATTGGACACAGCTGATCAGTGCACAGAGCTCTGGGCTGTGATTGGACACAGCTGATCAGTGTGCAGAGGTCTGGGCTGTGATTGGACACAGATGATCAGTGTTGCAGAGCTCTGGGCTGTGATTGGACACAGCTGATCAGTGTGCAGAGCTCTGGGCTGTGATTGGACACAGCTGATCAGTGTGCAGAGCTCTGGGCTGTGATTGGACACAGCTGATCAGTGTGCAGAGGTCTGGGCTGTGATTGGACACAGCTGATCAGTGTGCAGAGCTCTGGGCTGTGATTGGACACAGCTGATCAGTGTGCAGAGCTCTGGGCTGTGATTGGACACAGCTGATAAGTGTACAGAGCTCCGGGCTGTGATTGGACACAGCTGATCAGTGTGCAGAGCTCCGGGCTGTGATTGGACACAGCTGATCAGTGTGCAGAGCTCTGGGGCTGTGATTGGACACAGCTGATAAAATCCCGCTGTATCCCATCGCAGGGCAGGTTAGTTGGATAGCGCAGACACTTCCTATTTTCTCACTTGGGAAAATGAAGTTCAGGAGCATACATTACGCTGATCCGTCCCCTCAACCCCCGCCTTGCAATTTCCAGTGTGCCGGGGGGGGGGGGGGGGCTAATAGAACTGCTGGAGTCACAGACTCTCATCAAGAATGCCTGACTACTCACGCCCTTTCCACCCTCTCCTCCATTCATAGAAACCATACTACAGCAAAATCTATGAATGGAAGATCTATGAATGGAAGATCTATGGAGGATCTATGAATGGAGGATCTATGAATGGAAGATCTATGAATGGAAGATCTATGAATGGAAGATCTATGAATGGAGGATCTATGAATGGAAGATCTATGAATGGAGGATCTATGAATGGAAGATCTATGAATGGAGGATCTATAAATGGAAGATCTATGAATGGAGGATCTATGAATGGAGGATCTATGAATGGAAGATCTATGAATGGAAGATCTATGAATGGAAGATCTATGAATGGAAGATCTATGAATGGGGGATCTATGAATGGAGGATCTATGAATGGAGGATCTATGAATGGAGGATCTATGGACAAAGGACAGGTGGATGATGGAAAGGCTTCACCCCCCTCCAGTCATAGATCCCCATATCTCTTGTTCTGGTGACAACATTTTGGATTTCCCTTCCTCGGTCAGTGGCGGTGAGCGCGGGTCTCATGACACGGGCTGAACGTCAACCGGTAACTGCCAAACCGACCATTTTCAGCTGATTTTCAGCCTGTGTGTTCAGCTTCACTCTTCTCAAAGTGAAGAAAAAAAGTTGCCTCCACTTACACTTTACCTTCTTCTTTGCTCCAGATCCCGGACCTCCTCTGAGGGTGCCAAGGAATCCCCCCCAACACAAGGAGCAGACAGAATGTGGGGAGTATTACTCCTCATGGCCCCCAAGTTCTAATGAGCAGGTAGCCCTTGCAGTGTGGGGGAGGGGGACATGGCGAGGGCACATTTCACCAAATTCCTGGAAATTCAGCTTTAAACCAGAAAGAAGATAATGGATTTTATATAAAGCCGATAGCAGGAACCTGGTGCTCTATGGTGTGCTATGAAATGGTTTGGATTGGTTTGGTTTGGTTTGGATTGGAATGGTTTGGATTGGATTGGATCGGTTTGGAATGGTTTGGATTGGAATGGTTTGGATTGGATTGGATCGGTTTGGAATGGTTTGGATTGGATTGGTTTGGTTTGGTTTGGATTGGATTGGTTTGGATTGGAATGGTTTGGATTGGATTGGTTTGGAATGGTTTGGATTGGATTGGATCGGTTTGGAATGGTTTGGTTTGGATTGGAATGGTTTGGATTGGATTGGAATGGTTTGGATTGGAATGGTTTGGATTGGATTGGTTTGGTTTGGATTGGATTGGTTTGGTTTGGTTTGGATTGGATTGGTTTGGTTTGGATTGGATTGGTTTGGTTTGGTTTGGATTGGATTGGAATGGTTTGGATTGGAATGGTTTGGATTGGATTGGTTTGGAATGGTTTGGATTGGATTGGATCGGTTTGGAATGGTTTGGTTTGGTTTAAGTAAAGTGACTTCTAGTCTATCAAGTGGAAAAGTCGCTCTTTAGGGAAGTAAAGGGATGAGATGGAAGGTTTCACTGCTGGAAATGTAGACCAGAGTTTAGCGGAGTCCAGGAATCCACCACCCCTGAAGGGCGGCTCGGTGTTCATATGAAAGGCCGATGTGGTTGGATGTAAATTGTACTGCGTGTGTTTATATCACTTTAAGTCTTTACAGGTGAAAGATTGCATTTCTCTTCACACAAATACCAAGCAGAGCGACTACAATGTGTGTGCAAAGCGCAGGGAATTGTCCCTCTCAATCGATCCGCCTCAGAGAGGATCGGAGGGTCACTGCACTTTGCACCACTTGAATAAATCGATCCCAAGGTGGTGCTTACCTCGCATGCTCTGCGCGGAGGGACCGGCGAACCACGGTAACAGCAGCAGGAAGAGCAGATAGATGAGAGATAACACATTGTAACGAAACAAGGAAGCTGCAGGAGAAGAAAAACAACCGCCATTAATGAAAAGATACAAAAGTCACAACAAAAACAACCTAAAGAATCGATTGTAACAAGTTCAACCCAGAATGTGAGAGGCGAAGATTTCATATTTTATCCCATTCTATGACCCCCACCCATCGGAGAGATTTTCCCGCACTTCCTTTCAGTGTGACCCCCTCTTATCGGAGAGATTTTTCCGCACTTCCTTTCAGTGTGACCCCCTCTTATCGAAAAGAGATTCTCCCGCACTTCCTGTCAGTGCGACCCCCACCCATCGGAGAGATTTTCCCATACTTCCTTTCAGTGTGACCCCCCACATCGGAGAGATTTTCCGGCACGTTGTGTCAGTGTGACCCCCCACCCATCGGAGAGGTTTTCCTGCACGTTGTGTCAGTGTGACCCCCACCCATCTGAGAGATTTTCCGGCACTTCCTTTCAGTGTGACCCCCACCCATCAGAGAGATTTTCCGGCACTTCCTTTCAGTGTGACCCCCCATCCATCAGAGAGGTTTTCCCGCACTTCCTTTCAGAGTGACCCCCCATCCATCAGAGAGGTTTTCCCGCACTTCCTGTCAGTGTGACCCCCACCCATCAGAGAGGTTTTCCTGCACGTTGTGTCAGTGTGACCCCCACCCATCGGAGAGGTTTTCCTGCACGTTATGTCAGTGTGACCCCCACCCATCAGAGAGGTTTTCCTGCACGTTGTGTCAGTGTGACCCCCACCCATCGGAGAGGTTTTTCTGCACGTTGTGTCAGTGTGACCCCCCACCCATCAGAGAGATTTCCTGGCACTTCCTTTCAGTGTGACCCCCACCCATCGGAGAGATTTTCCCACATGTCGTGTCACTCTGACTCCCATAGAAGAAGTAGAGAGTTCAGTTGTGACAGAAGACGAACGGCATGGAGAGCAACACATTGGCAGGAGTCCCCCCTCCCCCCACTGTAAATGTCTCCCTCTTCCTTCCTGTGTCCCCATTAGGGATTCCCATCACTTCCTGCCCTGACAGATGGAAACATCTCCAAAATTGGGACACAGATGGCAATAAAAACCCAACAGAGGTTCCAATCCTTCCATTCTCTATCCATAACAAACACTTTGTGGCCGGGCCCCCCAGACTCTACAACATATCGGCGTTATCGTTTCTTTCTCTCTTCACAAAGCTTTTCCCAAAGAGATGGATCTTTATTTTCAGCTTGGACTGTAAACTGTAATCTCATTGGACGCCCCTTGAAGGCAAAGTTCACCTTTACAGGAAAATCGCTCGTGCAGTCCGGGGCCCCGGGATGTAAATCAAATCTCTGCATCCAGAGTTACCATGGACCTCTTAGCTCTTCTCTGATGAACGCTCTCCTTTCCCGGCCCGGTCAGTTTAGGTGGACGGCCATGTCTTGGTAGGTTTGCAGTTGTGCCCATACTCTTTCCATTTTCCGATGATGGATTGAGCTCCGTGAGATGGTCAAAGCTTGGGAGATTTTATTATAACCCAACCCTGCTTTATACTTCTCCACAACTTTATCCCTGACCTGTCTGGTGTGTTCCTTGGCCTTCATGGTGCTGTTTGTTCACCAAGGTTCTCTAACAAACCTCTGAGGGCTTCACAGAACGCTGTATGTATACTGAGATTAAATTACACACAGGTGGACTCTATTTACTAATTAGGTGACTTCTGAAGGCAATTGGTTCCACTAGATTACAGTTGGGGGTATCAGAGTAAAGGGGGCGCCATAAAAATGCCCCCCCCCCACACACACTTTTCACATATGTATTTGTATCATTTATCATTTTCCTTCCACTTTGTGTTGGTTTATCACATAAAATCCCAATAAAACACATTTATGTTTTTGGTTGTAACATGACAAGATGTGGGGAATTTCGGGGGTATGAATACTTTTTCTCACTTTCGCTCTTCATGACTTGAGTGGGCGACATTCTGACTGTTATGTTTGGAATGCTTTTCATTTTTATAAAATATCCAGAAAAAAACCCTCAAAACAAACACAGGAAAGTGCTACAATTTCATTCATTTCAAACTGCTACAAAAAAAAAAAGGAAAACATTTCCTGCTGCTCCTACCCATAATGCATCAGTCCCCCTAGGAGTATGTGAGTGGAAAGCAGCGGGGGGTCCGCACAATGAGGGGACGAGAAATAATCCGACTGCAAAAAGAGAAAAACAAAACAGAAAATCCCCGGCGAGATCTCCGTGTCATCCTGTCCGGAAACGAGAGAGACACTAGAAAATCATAGTGGTGTGGGGGATGGGACCCGCTTCGGGGAGGGGGGGGGGCACACGTGTGAGGGTGACTGGGGGACGTGCGCAGGGGGATGCAGGCAGGTCAGGGCCCACGGGACGGGGACCGCGTGGGGGGGTGCGGGACGCAGGACGGGGACCGCGTGGGGGGGGAGACGGAACGGGGACCGCGTGGGGGGGAGACGGAACGGGGACCGCGTGGGGGGGAGACGGAACGGGGACCGCGTGGGGGGGGAGACGGAACGGGGACCGCGTGGGGGGGGAGACGGAACGGGGACCGCGTGGGGGGGGAGACGGAACGGGGACCGCGTGGGGGGGGAGACGGAACGGGGACCGCGTGGGGGGGGAGACGGAACGGGGACCGCGTGGGGGGGGAGACGGAACGGGGACCGCGTGGGGGGGGAGACGGAACGGGGACCGCGTGGGGGGGGAGACGGAACGGGGACCGCGTGGGGGGGGGGGGACGGAACGGGGACCGCGTGGGGGGGGAGGGAGACGGAACGGGGACCGCGTGGGGGGGGAGGGAGACGGAACGGGGACCGCGTGGGGGGGGAGACGGAACGGGGACCGCGTGGGGGGGAGACGGAACGGGGACCGCGTGGGGGGGAACGCGAGACGGGGACCACGTGGGGGGGAACGCGAGACGGGGACCACGTGGGGGGAACGAGAGACGGGGACCACGTGGGGGAACGCGAGACGGGGACCACGTGGGGGGGAACGCGAGACGGGGACCACGTGGGGGGGAACGCGAGACGGGGACCACGTGGGGGGGGAACACGAGACGGGGACCGCGTGGGGGGGGAACGCGAGACGGGGACCACGTGGGGGGGGGGAACGCGAGACGGGGACCACGTGGGGGGGGGGGAACGCGAGACGGGGACCACGTGGGGGGGGGACGCGAGACGGGGACCACGTGAGGGGGGAACGCGAGACGGGGACCACGTGGGGGGGAACGCGAGACGGGGACCACGTGGGGGGGGAACGCGAGACGGGGACCACGTGGGGGGGAACGCGAGACGGGGACCACGTGGGGAGGGAGCGCGAGACGGGGACCACGTGGGGGGGGAGCGCGAGACGGGGACCACGTGGGGGGGGAGCGCGAGACGGGGACCACGTGGGGGGGGGAACGCGAGACGGGGACCACGTGGGGGGGGAACGCGAGACGGGGACCACGTGGGGGGGAACGCGAGACGGGGACCACGTGGGGGAACGGGGGAGAACGGGGGAGGGGGGAGAACACGGGAGGGGGACCACGTGGGGGGGGAACGCGGGACGGGGACCACGGGACGGGGACCACGGGACGGGGACCACGTGGGGGGGAACGCGGGACGGGGACCACGTGGGGGGGAACGCGGGACGGGGACCACGTGGGGGGGAACGCGGGACGGGGACCACGTGGGGGGGGGGAACGCGGGACGGGGACCACGTGGGGGGGGAGCGCGGGACGGGGACCACGTGGGGGGGAACGCGGGACGGGGACCACGTGGGGGGGAACGCGGGACGGGGCCCACGTGGGGGGGGGGAACGCGGGACGGGGACCACGTGGGGGGGAACGCGGGACGGGGACCACGTGGGGGGAACGCGGGACGGGGACCACGTGGGGGGAACGCGGGACGGGGACCACGTGGGGGGGGGAACGCGGGACGGGGACCACGTGGGGGGGGGAACGCGGGACGGGGACCACGTGGGGGGGGGGGAACGCGGGACGGGGACCACGTGGGGGGGGGAACGCGGGACGGGGACCACGTGGGGGGGGACACGGGACGGGGACCACGTGGGGGGGACGCGGGACGGGGACCACGTGGGGGGGGGACGCGGGACGGGGACCACGTGGGGGGGACGCGGGACGGGGACCACGTGGGGGGGGACGCGGGACGGGGACCACGTGGGGGGGGACGCGGGACGGGGACCACGTGGGGGGGACGCGGGACGGGGACCACGTGGGGGGGACGCGGGACGGGGACCACGTGGGGGGGGGGACGCGGGACGGGGACCACGTGGGGGGGGGACGCGGGACGGGGACCACGTGGGGGGGGGACGCGGGACGGGGACCACGTGGGGGGGGGACGCGGGACGGGGACCACGTGGGGAGGGAACGTGGGACGGGAGGGAAAGTGGGACGGGAGGGAAAGCGGGACAGGGAGGAAAAGCGGGACGGGGGGAGCGCGGGACGGGGGGAGCGCGGGACGGGGGGGAGCGCGGGACAGGGGGGGAAGGCGGGACAGGGGGGAACGCGGGACAGGGGGGGAACGCGGGACAGGGGGGAACGCGGGACAGGGGGGGAACGCGGGACAGGGGGGGGAACGCGGGACAGGGGGGGAACGTGGGTCGGGGCCCCACGTGCGGTGGGGGAGGGGAGGGGAATGCGGGTCTGGCCCCCACGTCGGGGATGCGAGTCGCTGCCTGCACTGTTCACCTGTTTGTTCCGTGTGCTGCGTGGCGGAGGACGTGTCCCGCTATCAGCGTGATGTTTGCACACTGCTGGGGGGACGGGTGGGATGAAGTCCTGGCGCGGATTCCATCTGCCGTCTACGGATCCCATCACTCGGCACCTCACAATAAGGCAAAACCTGCTGTCAGAATTCAGTGATTCTGTTGATGATCGATCACCGACATCAAAATAAAACCATTACATCGAATGAATTTCCACCAACTCTTGCAGACATTCACATACCAGGGACTGTGCAATCCCCCATTACACAGAACCCCAAGGGACAGCATTGTCCCCCATTACACAGAACCCCAAGGGACAGCATTGTCCCCCATTACACAGAACCCCAAGTGACAGCATTGTCCGCCATTACACAGAACCCCAAGGGACAGCATTGTCCCCCATTACACAGAACCCCAAGGGACAGCATTGTCCCCCATTACACAGAACCCCAAGGGACAGCATTGTCCCCCTTTACACAGAACCCCAAGGGACAGCATTGTCCCCCATTACACAAAACCCCGAGGGACAGCATTGTCCCCCATTACACAGAACCCCAAGGGACGGGGCCTTTTCTCGTATAGAACAGGGTTAGAGATTGTAGGATGTCTGGCACTGAATGGAACCTCATTCTAAGAAAACCCTGAGAAATATGTAATGCAGTCTGTGCGTCCTCACTCCGAGAATCTACTGCCCCTCCCCCCACAGACCCCGCTGTCTTCTATAGGATATGTTGATGTGTCAGACAGAAAGATGGAAAATTCCAATGTCCTGTGTCTAGGAGGGCAGCAGGGGCACAGGGACCCCCAGACACTGATCAGCTGTCACATGGAGGCAGGTACCCCCCTACACACGGCACAGGGAGCCCCAGACATGGATCAGCTGTCATATGGAGGCAGGTACCCCCTATACACGGCACCGGGACCCCCAGACACCGATCAGCTGTCATATGGAAGCAGGTACCCCCCCTATACACAGGACCGGGACCCCCAGACACTGATCAGCTGTCATATGGAGGCAGGTACCCCCCTATACACGGCACAGGGACCCCCAGACACTGATCAGCTGTCATATGGAGGCAGGTACCCCCTATACACGGCACCGGGACCCCCAGACACCGATCAGCTGTCATATGGAAGCAGGTACCCCCCCTATACACAGGACCGGGACCCCCAGACACTGATCAGCTGTCATATGGAGGCAGGTACCCCCCTATACACGGCACAGGGACCCCCAGACACTGATCAGCTGTCATATGGAGGCAGGTACCCCCCTATACACGGCACAGGGACCCCCAGACACTGATCAGCTGTCATATGGAGGCAGGTACCCCCCTACACACGGTAGAGGGACCCCCAGACACTGATCAGCTGTCATATGGAGGCAGGTACCCCCCCTATACACGGCACCGGGACCCCCCAGACACTGATCAGCTGTCATATGGAGGCAGGTACCCCCCAATACACAGCACCGGGACCCCCAGACACTAATCAGCTGTCATATGGAGGCAGGTACCCCCCCTACACACGGTAGAGGGACCCCCAGACACTGATCAGCTGTCATATGGAGGAAGGTACCCCCCCTACACACGACACAGGGACCCCCAGACACGGATCAGCTGTCATATGGTGGCAGGTACCCCCCCACTTCACATTACACTTCAGTAGCAATGATAACCAACAGCAAGAAAGTCACTTCAAATATTGTCCAATCAGATCACTGAGACCTGGGAAGGGGGGGGGGCAGCCCCCGACACACAGCCAGATGAGGACTAAAAGTCCTTTTGAATGGAACTCCAACAATAACCGAACCCAGTGCAAGGAGGACTTTTCTTCCTCGGAGTTCTGCTTTAAGCAGAGTGAATGGTGATTTGCTGCACCTAAAGAAAACCTGTCATTAGAGGAATGGGGAGGCGGCCATTGTGGACCTCCGACCTGCCTGGGTGACCTCCGACCTGCCCCACTGACCTCCGACCTCCTTCCTGCCCGGCTGACCTCCGACCTCCTCCCTGCCCGGCTGACCTCCGACCTCCTCCCTGCCTGACTGACCTCCTCCCTGCCTGCCTGACCTCTGACCTCCTCCCTGCCCGGCTGACCTCTGATTTCCATATCTCCGGAGTCTCTGACCCAAAAAATATAACCAGATCCGGATTCAGAGAGAAGAAAGGAGTCCTTCTACTCGCTTCGGGTCACTCGAAAAGCACTGAAGCCGTCGGATCAACACGACGGCCAGAAAAATCGCATTTTCAAAAGGAGGTCAAAAGCAGCCTCCATATTCCTCTTAAAATGGCACTTTAAATGATAAATTCTTTGTTGGAGGCCGAATGTGTTTTCCACGTTCCCTCGGGATGAGAGCTCAGCGACTTCCAATCAGATAAATGATTTCCAGACTTCTGATTGGCTACAAAAATAAACAATGCCACGTCTTGCTGGACATTTCCTCCTCACTGCAGGACTAATAATGATTTCCAGGGCCGATCTTCATACAAGGAAAGGTTCCAGCCCCGCCCCCTGCAGACACAACACCCCTCCCCCCCAGACATTCTTACATTCCTCTTCATTCATACAACGCACATCGTTCACATCAATCTCCTCCGAGCTACACATACTTCATGTCAGTGCAGATCAATCATCGCCCTGCACCGATCATCGGCCTGCAACGACCATGGCTCTGCAACGATCATCACCCTGCACCGATCATCGCCCTGCACCGATCATCGCCCTGCACCGATCATCGCCCTGCACCGATCAACGCCCTGCACCGATCAACGCCCTGCACCATGTGTCATGGGGGAAATCTTTACGTGGGCCCAGCACTCTGCCTACAGGCCCAGACATCGACACCCATACAGCATTTAGTGTAAAGTACTGGCCCTGAATGGCCACCTGCCTCCTAGGAACCTATAATTCTCCGGGGCAAGAGCCTCCTGCATCCTAGCAACCAAAGATGCTGGGCGGAATGGGTTGCCTCTTTCTTAGCAAGCAAGAACACCAGGCAGCATGGGCTGTGTCCTAGCAACAAAAGATGTTAGGTGGCATTTGCCACCTGCTTCCTAGCAAACAATAATGATAGGTGGGATAGGCGGCCTGCATCCTAGCAACCAAGGATGCTACGCCGCATAGGCCGCCTGCATCCTAGCAACCAAGGATGCTACGCCACATAGGCCACCTGCATCTTAGCAACTAAGGATGCCAGGCAGTATGGGCTGTGTCCTAGCAACCAAAGATGTTAGGTGGTATTTGACACCTTCTTCCTAGAAAACAAGAATGATATGTGGCATAGGCTGTATGAGTTCTAGCAACCAAAGATGCTAGGCTGCATGGCCGCTTGCCTCTTAGCAACCAAGGAAACTAGTTAACAGGGTCTTGCTATCAGCGAGTTTCTATATAATGTCCTGAGCCGGCGAGTCCTTCAGTGATGGAGGACTTGTGGGTCTCCTTTATCAGGGATTAGAATTTTTTTCCCTCAGCGATCAGATTGGAAAAATCGGCGTCTGAAGTGCGAGGAAAAGCCTCGGTGAACAGACCACGAGTTTTACTTTAGCCATTGAGTCACAGTTCTTATGTCCAACATGAGCCGCGTATAGATAAGGAAGTGCGGTCCCCCCAACCCCCGGCCTTGTATAGCGAGGGCTGATAATGTCAGAGTCTGCGGAAAGAGTCCATCCAGGTATCATCTTCAGAGGCATGAAAAAGCAGTGCATGCTCCGCAAACGCGTTGCCTAACCTCCCATCGTGTCCTGGAAGTGACGTCATATCTGGTTACCGGTGCGTCCCAGGAAGTGTCGGCATCCACCGGCGCGGCCCGTGCCACAGATGGACCCTTTCCAGACGTTCTCGTGCTCAATGCCTTCTGACATTTTCCTTTCCTGAGAACCTTCATTTATACGTGCATTAAAACTCACTACACTTAGATGGGCGCCTGAGCTTCTCTTCTCCCGCACCTTGCTCTTCTCCAATTATCCCACCCCACAATGCTGTCCAGTTTATCTCCAGTGGCTCACAGGCCAGAGAATGAAAATAGAGCGGAGGGGGAGAAAATAGAGCGGAGGGGGAGAAGGAGGAGGAGAAGAGAGCGGAGGAGGGGGAGAAGAGAGCGGAGGAGGAGGAGAAGGAGGGGGAGGAGAAAGCGGGAGAAGGAGGTGGGAGAGAAGAGAGAGAAGAGAGCAGGAGGAGGAGAAGGTGGGGGAGAAGAGAGCAGGAGGAGGAGGAGGAGAAGGTGGGGAAGAAGAGAGAGGAGGAGGAGAAGGTGGGGGAGAAGAGAGCGGAGGAGGGGGAGAAGAGAGCAGAGGAGGGGGAGAAGAGAGCAGAGGAGGGGGAGAAGAGAGCAGAGGAGGGGGAGAAGAGAGCAGAGGAGGAGGAGGAGAAGGTGGGGGAGAAGAGAGCGGAGGAGGAGAAGGTGGGGGAGAAGAGAGCGGAGGAGGAGAAGGTGGGGGAGAAGAGAGCGGAGGAGGAGAAGGTGGGGGAGAAGAGAGCGGAGGAGGAGAAGGTGGGGGAGAAGAGAGCGGAGGAGGAGAAGGTGGGGGAGAAGAGAGCGGAGGAGGAGGAGAAGGTGGGGGAGAAGAGAGCGGAGGAGGAGGAGAAGGTGGGGGAGAAGAGAGCGGAGGAGGAGGAGGAGGAGGGGGAGAAGAGAGCGGAGGAGGAGGAGGAGGAGAAGGCGGGGGAGAAGAGAGCGGAGGAGGAGGAGAAGGCGGGGGAGAAGAGAGCGGAGGAGTAGGAGAAGGCGGGGGAGAAGAGAGCGGAGGAGTAGGAGAAGGCGGGGGAGAAGAGAGCGGAGGAGTAGAAGGCGGAGGAGGAGAAGGCGGGGGAGAAGAGAGCGGAGGAGGAGAAGGCGGGGGAGAAGAGAGCGGAGGAGGAGAAGGCGGGGGAGAAGAGAGCGGAGGAGGAGAAGGCGGAGGAGGAGAAGGCGGGGGAGAAGAGAGCGGAGGAGGAGAAGGCGGGGGAGAAGAGAGCGGAGGAGGAGAAGGCAGGGGAGAAGAGAGCGGAGGAGGAGAAGGCGGGGGAGAAGAGAGCGGAGGAGTAGAAGGCGGAGGAGGAGAAGGCGGGGGAGAAGAGAGCGGAGGAGGAGAAGGCGGGGGAGAAGAGAGCGGAGGAGGAGAAGGCGGGGGAGAAGAGAGCGGAGGGGGAGAAGGCGGGGGAGAAGAGAGCGGAGGGGGAGAAGGCGGGGGAGAAGAGAGCGGAGGGGGAGAAGAGAGCGGAGGGGGAGAAGGCGGGGGAGAAGAGAGCGGAGGGGGAGAAGAGAGCGGAGGAGGAGGAGAAGGTGGGGGGGAAGAGAAGAGAGCGGAGGAGGAGAAGGTGGGGGAGAAGAGAGCGGAGGGGGAGAAGAGAGCAGAGGGGGAGAAGAGAGCAGAGGGGGAGAAGAGAGCAGAGGGGGAGAAGAGAGCGGAGGGGGAGAAGAGAGCAGAGGGGGAGAAGAGAAGAGAGCGGAGGGGGAGAAGAGAAGAGAGCGGAGGGGGAGAAGAGAAGAGAGCGGAGGGGGAGAAGAGAAGAGAGCGGAGGAGGAGAAGAGAAGAGAGCGGAGGAGGAGAAGTTGGGGGGAGGAGGAGAAGGTGGAGAAGAGCCGCCGCAGCTCTTCCTCCATGCGGTAACCCCCCTACCCCCATCACTGCTTTCTATATGACCACTTTCACTATCAGCCATTCTCTTCCTTCCGCTTTCATCATCCTCCAACATCAGAGAGAAGCCCTATCCTCATCTCCGCTCATCTCTCCATCTCTATTCTGTGGTTTAATTTCTACCTACACAGCCCGTCATCAGCCGCCCTCCCCCTCCCCCCTTATCAGGGGATTGGTCACAATGTGTGGAACGGTTCCTGGTTACATTGTTAATGTTTCCTTCTTTGTCATCAGTCTGCAGAAATAACACCACATTGTGTGCTGCCCGAGTTCAGAGACCCCGCAATGTACCCCGGGCCCCGCTACAACCCCCGCAATGTACCCCAGGTCCCGCTACAACCCCCACAATGTACCCCAAGTCCCCCGCAATGTACCCTGGCCCCGCTACAACCCCCGCAATGTACCCCGGGCCCCTCTACAACCGCTGCAATGTACCCCAGGACCCGCTACAACCCCTGCAATGTACCCTGGGTCCCCAGCAATGTACCCCAGGTCACCCGCAATGTACCTTGGCCCCGCTACAACCCGCACAATGTACCCTGGGTCCCCAGCAATGTACCTCGGGCCCCTCTGCAACCCCTGCAATGTACCCTGGGTCCCAAGCAATGTACTCCGGGCCCCTCTACAACCCCTGCAATGTACCCGGGACCCGCTACAACACACGCAATGTACCCCGGTCCCCGCTACAACCCCCGCAATGTACCCCAGGCCCCGCTACAACACCCGCAATGTACCCCAGGTCCCCCGCAATGTACCCTGGCCACGCTACAACCCCCGCAATGTACCCCATGCCCCTGTACAACCCCCGCAATGTACCCTGGGTCCCCAGCAATGTACCCTGGACCCCTCGACAACCCTTGCAATGTACCCCGGGACCCGCTACAACCCCCGCAATGTACCCCGGGACCCGCTAGAACCCCCGCAATGTACCCCGAGTCCCGCTACAACCCCCGCAATGTACCCCGGGCAACCCGCAATGTACCCTGGGCCCCACTACTGACGGTGCAATGTACTCCGGGTCTCGGTTACCGAGAGGAAAATACAAATCACACCCCACCTTCTCCAGCAACACCCCAAATAATACCGAGAGGAAAATACAATCAGGAACCAGAAGAAATCTTCACATCAGTAGAAGGATTGCTGAAGAGGTGGTCTGTCTGTCCCCATGGAGTCGCTCCCCCTATTGGCCGGCATACAATGCAGAGGAGGGAGCAAACCTCTGAAGATGGCGGCTGAGTTCCAATGAATAAAATGTGATTGTTGTAACCCGACCCGAGTCACGGTCACTTGTTCTGGCCAGCTTGGCACGCACATGAAAGGCGGCGAAATCCATGAATAAGAAATATGAAATGAAGGACTTTATACTCGGAATACTCTCATCACACGGGACGGCAGACTTTGGAGCACAAATCAGGTGATTGTCATCTGCAGATCCTTCATTTCTCTCAGGAAAGGTTTCCAATGGGGGATGGGAGTTCATGCACGGCCCGGCATGGAAGGGCACATATCCCGTCCTGTACTGAAGTCTCACATTGCACATTCATTGCGGTTGATTTACTAAAGGCCAATAGGCTGTTCACTTTGTAAGGGAATTCCCCCCACAGCAGAGTGGCGCTCTGCGGACTTTCATTATCCAATCATATGCAAGCAAAATGCGGCTTCTCATTTTCCCTGCACTTGATTGGGTAAAATTCCAGCGCATTCACTAAGCTCTGGGGAAAGTTCCCTTACATAGTGAACAACCCATTAGCCTTTAGTAAATGATTCCCAATGTCTGGTCAGCAGGTGGCAGAGGAAGTCGCTAAGAAGAAACAGGGAACAGCAATGTCACCCGGCCAAAGTACATGAGGAGGATTGGAAGCCCTCGGGCAGGTGAAGCCTTCATTGACATTCTTGTATCCATCTTTGTGTATGGGTGTCAGTCTGGAGGTCACATCGATTCACCCGTCAGACGGAGGAGCGACTCTCCGGCCATTGTGGCCTCCTCACAACTCAGCGAAGGCCAAAGGCAACGTTCACCTTCAGGAATGCCGGAGACAAAAGCTCAGAGATGTCGGAGTGTTCAGACCTTTGTTCTTAATTGGTGGAACATGACGGGTTCCAGAAGCCATCACCATCTAAATTACTCCTAGATGGGAGTCGGTACCAAGAGATGACAAGTCACACGCCGCACTCAACACGTATAGAGAACATGGAACCTCCTCGGAGAGTTGACACCTTCTAGATTATAAGCTCTCAGGATCAGGGTCCTCTGATTCTTCCTGTATTGTATGTAAATGTATTGTCTGCTTTCATGTTGTAAAACGCTGAGCAAATTATTGGCACTACATAAATCATGAATAATAATAATAATAATAATAATAATACAGCTAGAGATCGATTGAAGATCCACCAGCCAGTAGACGTGGTCTGCGATCCCCGAGGACTGGCACATACAAGGGACATTCCCTCCCAATAAAAGCTCATGAACTCATCTAGTACAACGGAAAATCCAGACACACGGAGAAAGCATCTGCCTTTGTTCCTTCCATAATACAAACATTCCGTATAGAATCGCAGATCGCGGATCGCGGGGCCGGGGAATCCGTTGGGTCAGATTGTCTCCACTTGTTCGATTTTCCTTGAGAAACTCATTGAAGGCAGAAAACAGAAACCTCTACAACAGGAATCCAGATCAGAGTCCACTGGAGAATGTCCATCCCTCCCCTCACCCATACTATAATTATAGGTGGCTTTAAGGTCCAACTCCAGCCAATTCTATACAATTGTCTATTTGACATCAGTCCTAGTAGGCCAGCAATTGTTTTCTGATTTACCCCAATACTTAACTCTTTTATAATTCTACATTTACTGTACACATCTGAGCAGAATATTCTACATATCTTTCATCTGAAGATTCTTTGCTCACATGGAGGCAGCTCTGGAATAGAACATTGGGCTGCAGAGCTAACAGTCTAACAGAGGTCATCTACCCTCCTTGTGGAGCTCCAAGGAGGGGTCATTACTACAGATATGGTTATCTGGCTCAGTGTGTCCCAGGCCATGACAGCGGCCCCCACAATTAACATTTTTGTATAGGAGTTTGACATCAGGAAGGGGTAAACGAGGGGAGAGAAAGAATAAAATAAAGAGTGGTGCAGAAGGGGAGGTAGAGGTGAGCGAAGCTGGTGGAGGCCACACAAAAACATGGGAGGGTGCCACATTAGTCAAGAACGGCAGTTTCTGGTTGTAGCCTATACAGTGTATTGCGGATGCTGTGACTCGGGGGTCCTCCAGCAGTGTGGGGTAGAGCGGCTCTCTCGGAGTGTTGGCTGAGAACAAACAAGGCTTTCTATTGTCTTGCACTCTACAGATAGAAAAGTATGGGTGTGGAATGGTTTGGTTTTGGATACGCGGCTCTAAATCGCCAATGGAGGAGTTACCTGTAAAAGCAGGTAATGTTCCATCTCCCACTGCTGGTCTGATCTTTGGAGGTCTAGCTGGTCTGGGAGCCTATCAGATGTCTCACGATTAAAAAAATATTTTACTTTCACTGATTGCATCAGGATCATTAGCTGGAGTTATGGGTTACAGATTTACAGCTCTGGAAAACTCATGCCAGCTGGAATTATTGCTGGTGCCAGCTTGTTAATGCTGGGAATACTGAAGAAACCTTATCAACCCCTTGATAGAAACAGCCTAAGCACATCGGGAGTACAGCCGCAGGGAGGTTCGGGAGTACAGCTGCAGGGAGATTCGAGAGTACAGCCACAGGGAGATTCGAGAGTATAGCTGCAGGGAGATTCGAGAGTACAGCCGCAGGGAGATTCGAGAGTATAGCTGCAGGGAGATTCGAGAGTACAGCCGCAGGGAGATTCGAGAGTATAGCCGCAGGGAGGTTCGGGAGTACAGCCGCAGGGAGATTCGAGAGTATAGCCGCAGGTAGGTTCGGGAGTACAGCCGCAGGGAGGTTTGGGAGTACAGCCGCAGGGAGATTCGAGAGTACAGCCGCAGGGAGATTCGAGAGTACAGCCGCAGGGAGATTCGAGAGTATAGCTGCAGGGAGATTCGAGAGTACAGCCGCAGGGAGATTCGAGAGTATAGCTGCAGGGAGATTCGAGAGTACAGCCGCAGGGAGATTCGAGAGTACAGCCGCAGGGAGATTCGAGAGTATAGCCGCAGGGAGGTTCGGGAGTACAGCCGCAGGGAGGTTTGGGAGTACAGCAGCAGAGTTCTTTTCCAGTCTGGACCCCATGAGATGAAGTCCGGATATTGATCCAAAAAAGTTGCAATTTTTGTTTTACAAATATCTTTGAGTTTTGAGGTAATAAACTGTGAATATCAGCATAAGAAACAGAAGATTGAAGAGAGGGAACAGAAGCATAAAGGAGTCCTGTGAGCCCCGACCATAGGGCAATATCCATATGAACTGATGTATGCAAGAATAGTGAAAGGAGGGAGTTGGCCAAATTCGAATGACCTTTGTAGGTTAAAAATACGGCATGGTTATCGGCGAGTATGGGGGTGAGATTCTCATGTATGGTGGTCTCCATGAGCCTCTGTTTACTTTACATCCTCAGCAAAGTTGACGGATGGTTGCCTCCATGCTTTGTCTAACATTTGCTGATCCGTCAAGAACATGAACACCAAAGATGCAATTTATGAGACCGGAAAATGTGGAGAAGAGCGTCTTCATCTTGAGCTCTAGCAGAAGGAAGTAATTTCTGGGAATATCTTGCAGAGCCTTACAGGGACCCTCCACCACTCGTTTAATCATTTATAATCAAATTCCTGAATTCTACTTGTGATGGAAGATTTGTGTGCAAAGTGAAGAAAAGAATTCCTTTGCTGCTCCATGAAGGTCGGGTTGAGAACTTTCTCCCATTTGCATTGATAGGTAGAGGAGTTGTCCTCAGAGGGGCTGTCCGGCTAGCAAAGGTTCGTGCCTTCAAGGAGAAGGGTCATGGCAAATCATTTCAAACGGCGGCGTGGCCGAGGAATACCTTTTAGTTTTGGAGGTCTAGGCACTTTGCCCATCCACCTTTTATGCCTTTGATTACTTTGGATGTCCCACAAAGTCTTGTTCCCCCTGTATATCCAAAACAGGACATAGTGGTGCCCCTTCATTGGCACAAACTTAGAATTCAAATGTAAAAACATTTCTTCTACTAAGGGAGCAGCGTCCTCCTAGGACCAGAAGATACCACACCAGCACCATCACCGGGTGAAGGAAAGAGGACTGAAGACAAGGAGGAAAGAACGACAACAATGGAACAAGTGGAGACTACAATATATTAGGTGATTTTATGGTTCGGCTTATACATATCTACACACACATACATTATATATATACATATCTACACACACATACATTATATATATATATATATATATATATATATATATACACACACACACACATACATTATATATATACACACACACACACACACACACACACATACATACACACAGTATATATACATATATATTAAAAAAAGGGGGTGACTGCCATGAACATCCCCCCCAATGCAGGCAGTGCTCCTCACAGTGCGGGGCGGGTGAGAAGGATGCGATGTTCCTGGTAGTGCTCCAGTCACTACCATGGTGAATCATTTCTCTCCTTTGTGCCTTTATCTCCCTCGGCTTCCTGAAGTGACAATTTTATCTCACACACACGCAGACTTCACACAAGACTCGCCATTTTCTGGAGCCTTCCTTTGATAATCCGCTGATAAGCTCTAATAGAGGGCAAACACAGACAGCTGCTGCGGATGTTCGGCTTCTCTGTGATAATCGCCTCCAAATTGTGAAGGACGAGGATCGAATTGGGGAGTTTTCTGAAGATTCCCCGCGGCGTGGTGAGCCTGTGGGTGGCACCGGATATGGGATGGGGCAGAATTCCCAGCATGCTTTGCAAACAAGGCCACAGTTTACTTTATTGTGCCCACAAACCATTGTGAACGCGACTCTTCAGATTTCTCTGTATGAAGTGCAAGTAAATTCCCAGAATTGGTTGGGGCTGAAGATTCCATGAGAAATAATAATGGGGGCGTCTTGTTGGGTGGAGTTTTACATTATTCCAGTCCTGATTGGCAGTCAGGTTTTTGGCACAGAGGACCAGTGAAGTGTTCCATCAAAATCTCCTCCTGTCAAAAGGTCTTCCCACACAAAGCTCTAGGGAGGCAAGAGAAGAGAAAAGGATGGCCTGCAGCACTAGGGAGACAGGAGAATAGGATGGCCTGCAGCACTAGGGAGGCAGGAGAATAGGATGGCCTGCAGCACTAGGGAGGCAGGAGAATAGGATGGCCTGCAGCACTAGGGAGGCAGGAGAATAGGATGGCCTGCAGCACTAGGGAGACAGGAGAAGAGGATGGCCTGCAGCACTAGGGAGGCAGGAGAAGAGAAAAGGATGGCCTGCAGCACTAGGGAGACAGGAGAATAGGATGGCCTGCAGCACTAGGGAGGCAGGAGAATAGGATGGCCTGCAGCACTAGGGAGACAGGAGAATAGGATGGCCTGCAGCGCTAGGGAGACAGGAGAATAGGATGGCCTGCAGCACTAGGGAGGCAGGAGAATAGGATGGCCTGCAGCACTAGGGAGACAGGAGAATAGGATGGCCTGCAGCACTAGGGAGACAGGAGAAGAGGATGGCCTGCAGCACTAGGGAGACAGGAGAATAGGATGGCCTGCAGCACTAGGGAGACAGGAGAATAGGATGGCCTGCAGCACTAGGGAGACAGGAGAATAGGATGGCCTGCAGCACTAGGGAGGCAGGAGAATAGGATGGCCTGCAGCACTAGGGAGACAGGAGAATAGGATGGCCTGCAGCACTAGGGAGGCAGGAGAATAGGATGGCCTGCAGCGCTAGGGAGGCAGGAAAATAGGATGGCCTGCAGCACTAGGGAGACAGGAGAATAGGATGGCCTGCAGCGCTAGGGAGACAGGAGAAAAGGATGGCCTGCAGCACTAGGGAGGCAGGAGAATAGGATGGCCTGCAGCACTAGGGAGACAGGAGAAGAGGATGGCCTGCAGCACTAGGGAGACAGGAGAAGAGGATGGCCTGCAGCACTAGGGAGACAGGAGAAGAGGATGGCCTGCAGCACTAGGGAGACAGGAGAAGAGGATGGCCTGCAGCACTAGGGAGACAGGAGAAGAGGATGGCCTGCAGCACTCGGGAGACAGGAGAAGAGGATGGCCTGCAGCACTCGGGAGACAGGAGAAGAGGATGGCCTGCAGCACTAGGGAGACAGAATAGGATGGCCTGCAGCACTAGGGAGACAGGAGAAGAGGATGGCCTGCAGCACTAGGGAGGCAGGAGAATAGGATGGCCTGCAGCACTAGGGAGACAGGAGAAGAGGATGGCCTGCAGCACTAGGGAGGCAGGAGAATAGGATGGCCTGCAGCACTAGGGAGACAGGAGAATAGGATGGCCTGCAGCACTAGGGAGACAGGAGAAGAGGATGGCCTGCAGCACTAGGGAGACAGGAGAATAGGATGGCCTGCAGCACTAGGGAGACAGGAGAATAGGATGGCCTGCAGCACTAGGGAGACAGGAGAAGAGGATGGCCTGCAGCACTAGGGAGGCAGGAGAATAGGATGGCCTGCAGCGCTAGGGAGACAGGAGAAGAGGATGGCCTGCAGCGCTAGGGAGGCAGGAGAATAGGATGGCCTGCAGCACTAGGGAGACAGGAGAAGAGGATGGCCTGCAGCACTAGGGAGACAGGAGAAGAGGATGGCCTGCAGCACTCGGGAGACAGGAGAAGAGGATGGCCTGCAGCACTAGGGAGACAGGAGAAGAGGATGGCCTGCAGCACTAGGGAGACAGGAGAATAGGATGGCCTGCAGCACTAGGGAGACAGGAGAATAGGATGGCCTGCAGCACTAGGGAGACAGGAGAATAGGATGGCCTGCAACGCTAGGGAGACAGGAGAATAGGATGGCCTGCAGCACTAGGGAGGCAGAAGAATAGGATGGCCTGCAGCACTAGGGAGGCAGGAGAAGAGGATGGCCTGCAGCGCTAGGGAGACAGGAGAAGAGGATGGCCTGCAGCGCTAGGAAGGCAGAAGAGGATGGCCTGCAGCACTAGGGAGGCAGGAGAAGAGAAGAGGGTGGCCTACAACACTAGGGAGGCAGGAGAAGCAGAGGACGGCCTGCAGTGCTAGGGAGGCAGGAGAAGAAGGTGGGAGGCAGGAGAAGAGGAGAGGGTGGGAGGCAGGAGAAGAGGAGAGGGTGGGAGGCAGGAGAAGAGGAGAGGGTGGGAGGCAGGAGAAGAGGAGAGGGTGGGAGGCAGGAGAAGAGGAGAGGGTGGGAGGCAGGAGAAGAGGAGAGGGTGGGAGGCAGGAGAAGAGAAGAGGGTGGGAGGCCGGAGAAGAGAAGAGGGTGGGAGGCCGGAGAAGAGAAGAGGGTGGGAGGCCGGAGAAGAGAAGAGGGTAGGAGGCAGGAGAAGAGAAGAGGGTGGCCTGCAGTACTAGGGAGATAGGAGAAGAGGAGAGGGTGGGAGGCAGGAGAAGAGGAGAGGGTGGGAGGCAGGAGAAGAGGATGGCCTGCAGCACTACACAAGGACTAGGACACGACTTCTGCCATTATGGAATGGTGGAATATTCACAGACTTTATTTCAGGTCATATAATGATCTTCGCACGTCTCCTTCACAGCCTTCCATAGAGATGTGAGAATCCGGAGGAAAACGATGAATTTGGTTCCTATAATATAACGGAAGCCTCCCAGATTCCTCAGGCTGCGCCGCCGGCAGGACGGTGTGAAATGGACGGTGGGGGACGAGATTCTCTGTCAGGTTATGGAATGCGGAACGTTTGTCGGCAGATTCTATCATCTCAACATTTGTTTTGGTGATAAAAGAGAGAAACTTCCTGCAAATTTTTATTGTGTAACAAACTGAATCATTTTCACTTTGCACAACACGTCTACCGACCACATGTGTCCAACTGACCCCCATGGAAGACCGTATACTGGGGGAGGGTCTCCCTTCCAATTGTATATCGGTTTAGTAAAAAGGAGTCCCCCTGCCTGTACCCCGGTTTTACCTTCAACCATTATCTGGCTGGTAATACTTCCGGTCTTCGGGGGTCTTCACTTTGGATGGAGGCGCAACAGACACACCTTTGGACAGCAGCAATATCCACCATGGGGGGGATTTTTTTTTTGAAAATTTTTTTTTATTGAAATAATTTTGACATTTTTCAAACAACCTGCTACTTCTATGTATGTGGAAAGGATGGGACTACCTCCCAAACTGGTTTTCTAAGTGGTTAGATCTCAGATCTGAGTGCTGTCATGTGGGGGAAGGGAAGAGTCCTTAGTCTTGTGTAATCTCTGATCAGACCAAACCTGTCATTGACCAGACAGAACCCGTCACCACCAGACATTGACGAACCCGTCACCACCAGACATTGACGAACCCGTCACCACCAGTCATTCACCAGACAGAACCCGTCACCACCAGTCATTGACGAACCCGTCACCACCAGTCATTCACCAGACAGAACCCGTCACCACCAGTCATTCACCAGACAGAACCCGTCACCACCAGTCATTGACGAACCCGTCACCACCAGTCATTCACCAGACAGAACCCGTCACCACCAGTCATTCACCAGACAGAACCTGTCACCACCAGTCATTCACCAGACAGAACCCGTCACCACCAGTCATTGACGAACCCGTCACCACCAGTCATTGACGAACCCGTCACCACCAGTCATTGACGAACCCGTCACCACCAGTCATTGACGAACCCGTCACCACCAGTCATTTACCAGACAGAACTCATCACCAGTCATTCACCAGACAGAACCCGTCACCACCAGTCATTGACCGGACAGAACCTGTCACCACCAGTCATTGACCGGACAGAACCCGTCACCACCAGTCATTGACCGGACAGAACCCGTCACCACCAGTCATTGACCAGCCAGAACCCGTCACCACCAGTCATTGACCGGACAGAACCTGTCACCACCAGTCATTGACCAGACAGAACCTGTCACCACCAGTCATTCACCAGACAGAACCCATCACCACCAGTCATTCACCAGACAGAACCCATCACCACCAGTCATTGACCAGACAGAACCCATCACCACCAGTCATTGACCAGACAGAACCTGTCACCACCAGTCATTGACCAGACAGAACCCGTCACCACCAGTCATTCACCAGGCAGAACCCATCACCACCAGTCATTCACCAGGCAGAACCCATCACCACCAGTCATTCACCAGGCAGAACCCGTCACCACCAGTCATTGACCAGACAGAACCCGTCACCACCAGTCATTCACCAGACAATGAGCGGTGGGGGGCCCCTGATATCTTTATTCCAGGTATTACGTAGAACTTTCCATATCGTACAGCTACACCAGTTCTGACCCCAATGGGAATTACTCACCACCATATACAGGACACGATCTACACAATCTCTAGAAGGGAATTTTTAGATATTACAATGATGACATATTTTCAGTTAAATAAAAAAAGTCTCTTTTTTTATTCCTTCAAAACCTTGTTAAAAATTCAACCAATCATTGCTTGCCTGTGGAGTGTGTGATGGAATTGCTTGGCACCCCGATTAGGTGCTTTCTTCCGCCAACCAGCGCCTCCTGCCCCCCAAACCGCTCCGAGCCGACAGAGAGCCAAGATCGGCCATTACGCCAAACATCGTACACAGACAAGGTGTGAGGTAAACGCCAAAGGAATGACCGTTTATTGACACTCAGACACATAGTTTATACCCCACAGGAGGACATTCCCCTCCTGATCATATCATCCTAACAATACAAACTGTACACAGGAATAGAATTACAACAAACGACATGTACTATAAACATTACGTTATTTAACCAACTAGCCACCTGTTGTGATTAAATCAGACGTCTCACTCCAGGCCAGACTTTCCGGGCCCAAGGTCACAACAGAGTACATTACACATCACATCCCATCCCACAATAGTTTGCTAGGAGACGGACAGAAATAATAGGCGAGTTAATTAGCACAATTACCAATGGGAAAGACATACTTAGCAGAATAACACATAACACCTTAATAAAAAAAAAAAACTATATCAGGAGACCACCAGCAGCAGGTGGGCTGCTGAATATATTAACAGCTGCTATGAGTTCCAGTGTGGAGCAGTCATTGTTAGTAATGTGGCATTCTAGGCCCTAAACATGAATCCTGGGCCTAGACTCCCACAGTCTGTGTTTGAGCGACAGGAACTTGAATCAGAAACAAGACCACTCCAATGGTCCCCCAGGCACCCACCTCCCAAAGAGTAGTGTTTCCTTAAAAGACAGGTCCCATAGCCAGTGGATATGAGGCTGGCCCCTAGTCTACTTCAAAAGCCCCTGTCCTGGTTAGGTCCGTCACAGAGTGCGGCTAACACAGACACTCATTTACTAAAGACAACTAATATTTTGCCCATGAAGGGGATATGAACAGTTCCACTTTACTGGCCACTCTATAGAGTCCCCATGTGAATGCATTGGGCCAAATATCAGCCGAGTCACATGGCGGGGAGTCACGTGGCGGGGAGTCACGTGGGGAGTCACATGGCGGGGAGTCACGTGGGGAGTCACATGGCGGGGAGTCACGTGGGGAGTCACATGGCGGGGAGTCACGTGGTGGGGAGTCACGCGCTCCCATAACCGGATAGATCGATATTATATTGCTCTTTTCTCCACTTCCAGTGGCTAAATGTAGTTTTGAGGCATCAATTTAAAAAAAAAAAAAAAGAAAAAAAAAAAAGGAGAGGGACTGGATTGTTCTTCCACACGGCTCATCGGGAATATTCCATTTTAAGGTTGTTCATTATAAATGTAAGTGGGCCGTCCTCGTCATATTCGGGCGGAGGCGTGGAATGTCAATGTGTTATCAGCAGATTAATGATCCCAATGGCAGTTTCTGGGCAGGGAAGGCGGACAATAATATTTCATGCTGTAGGACAGATTGTTATGCGGGTTCCTGTTGCTGGTTTTTCAGATGAGAACACAAAGAACAAACTTTGAACGGCAGAGCCAGACTCAGCCATAGACTCCGCCAAGTAATAGGGGACCGGCAAATATCGCAATAAAAACACTGAAAAACTGGAGAGAGAGGAAGAAAGCAGTCATTGTAATCACTGAAATCCCAATCACAGCCTCACTACAGACCACAACCCCGTCCTCTGCAGAGGAGAAGCCGTTATTACAATCCATTAAAGTCTATTTTGTGCATGAAATTTGATTTTGAAAAAGCGCTGTGCAAATAACGCGTGACATAAAAATATGCAACACCCACCATTGTATTCTCTAGGTCAGGGATCTGCAATTAGCGGACCTCCAGCTGTTGCAAAACTACAAGTCCCATCATGCCTCTGCCTCTGGGTGTCATGCTTGTGGCTGGCAGAGTCTCCCTATGCATCATGGGAATTGTAGTTCTGCAACAGCTGGAGGTCCGCTAATTGCACATCCCTGCTCTAGGGCTTCTGCTTAAAAACTTACCGACCAGCGCACGCCGATGTACGTCCTATTTTTGAAGAGGGATATCTCAGAAACCGCAGCAGCTGCTGCCACAACCGAGATATCCATCTCTTCAGGCGCCGGTCGTCTGTACGATAACGGTGGTCTCTGTGGCAGGTTCGCCGCAAGATCACCACTATTGGCGACGTGAGAGGTGCCACCCCCCTCCCGCCGGTTACCGGAGCCATCGGTAGCGGCGGAGGCGATCGGGTCATTTTCTTAGCTGGGTATGGAGACGAATGAGGTTAAGATGGCCCCCCACTCGTCTCTATACCATAGGAGGGCGGAAGCGACATCAAAACATCACTTCCGCCCATACCTCTTAAAGGTATATTTTTTTTAATGTCATTTTTTCAAATGCCTTTTTTATTTTTTATTTTTTTTGCATTTAAGTCCAAATATGAGATGTGAGGACTTTTTGACCCCCAGATCTCATATTTAAGAGGACCTGTCATGCTTTTTTCTATTAGAAGGGATGTTTACATTCCTTGAAATAGGAATAAAAGTGATCCATTTTTTTTAAATAGTGTAAAAATAAATAAAATCAATTAAAATAAATAATAATAAAAAAAAAGGTTTTTAAAAAACACCCGGTCCCGACGAGCTTGCCTTCATAAGCGAGCGCATACGTGAGTAGCATGCGCATGTGAAAACGGCGGTCAAACCACACATGTGAGGCATCGCCACGATCAGTAGAGCGAGAGCAATAATTCCAGCCCTAGACCTCCTCTGTAATGCAAAAAAATGCAACCTGTAGAATTTTTTAAATGTCACTTATTGAGATTTTTGAGGCTAAAAGTTTAACACCATTCCATGAGCGGGCGCAATATTGAAGCATGACATGTTGGGTATCAATTTACTCGGTGTAACATTATCTCTCACAAACAAATTGGGCTAATTTTACTGTGGTCTTATTTTTTTATTCAAAAAAGTGAATTTTTTTCAAAAAAAAAGTGCGCTTGTAAGACCGCTGCGCAAATACGGTGTGAAAAAAAGTATTGCAATGACCGCCATTTTATTCTCCAGGGCGTTAGAAAAAAAAACAATGTTTGGGGGTTCTAAGAAATTTTCTAGCAAAAAAACGGTTTTAAACATGTAAACACTGAGTCTGAAAAAGAGGCCTGGTCCTCAAGTGGATATATACGGCTCGGGGGGTTCGGGGGTTTTATAGCAAAGAACAGAGGTTTTGCAGGTAGGAGAGAGATGGCAGAATTGGTCCAGACTGGAAGTGGTTAAAGAACTTTATTGGAAATGTTTCTCCTGCTCCCCATTCCCCAGGCTGGCACAGACCAGCCATCTATACGTCTCTTGGAAAGCTTCCTCATCCAGACCTGAAGTTCTGAGGAGCAGAAGGTCTGATCCAGACGGTTACATTAGGAAGTGTGCTGGGCAGTGTTGGCTGGTGGCCTTCGCATGGCATGGATATATTTCGGCACATTGCCCGTCTGCAATTACAATGCAGCCAACGAATGAATATAGAGGTTGTTACAACGTCGTGTCTGGATTTTGGTTCATCAATACAAGCCGTACATTTCATAGTTCAGTCTTTTCATCGGCTTCCTCAGTACCAGAAATGTCGATACATTCCAAGGAACGGCCTGGGGAACCACGGCACCCCCGATGTTTTGGAACTACATTTCCCATGATGCTCCACTACACCACAGAGTGCCTGAGCATCATGGGAAATGTAGTTCCAAAACATCCGGGGTGCCGAGGTTCCCCATTACTGGCCGAGCCGAATAACAACCAACATGGCGGCCTCAAATGTTTAGGTGGAAACATTAAATACCGCAAAGAGATGAAAACAAACAAACCCGGTAAATCAAGCCGGCGCTAATCTTCTCCAATATACATAACTCCCGGTGGGCAATAACCAAATACACCGTATCCATCTGCCATCTATTGGATAATGAAGTTTCACAACATTAAAGAACTTGTCTGTAAGCCCTGCAGGAATGTATTCCGTGAGGACTGAGAGCCGATCGTTGTCTGTACACCTCAAGCATCAGGAATCCGGGAAATCCAGTTCTCCGGGAAATCCAGTCATCACCATTCTCTGACCGGAGTTCAGAAATTCAATGAACTTATTCTTCAAGAATTCCAAACCAGCCAATAACCAGGGCCCGCCACCTACCTACAGCCAATAACCAGGGCCCGCCACCTACCTACAGCCAATAACCAGGGCCCGCCACCTACCTACAGCCAATAACCAGGGCCCGCCACCTACCTACAGCCAATAACCAGGGCCCGCCACCTACCTACAGCCAATAGTCAAGGGCCCGCCACCTACCTACAGCCAATAACCAGGGCCCGCCACCTACCTACAGCCAATAATCAGGGCCCGCCACCTACCTACAGCCTATAACCAGGGCCCGCCACCTACCTACAGCCAATAACCAGTGCCCGCCACCTACCTACAGCCAATAACCAGGGCCCGCCACCTACCTACAGCCAATAGTCAAGGGCCCGCCACCTACCTACAGCCAATAACCAGGGCCCGCCACCTACCTACAGCCAATAACCAGGGCCCGCCACCTACCTACAGCCTATAACCAGGGCCCGCCACCTACCTACAGCCTAGAACCAGGGCCCGCCACCTACCTACAGCCTAGAACCAGGGCCCGCCACCTACCTACAGCCTATAACCAGGGCCCGCCACCTACCTACAGCCTATAACCAGGGCCCGCCACCTACCTACAGCCTATAACCAGGGCCCGCCACCAACCTACAGCCAATAATCAGGGCCCGCCACCAACCTACAGCCAATAATCAGGGCCCGCCACCTACCTACAGCCTATAACCAGGGCCCGCCACCTACCTACAGCCTATAACCAGGGCCCGCCACCTACCTACAGCCTATAACCAGGGCCCGCCACCTACCTACAGCCTATAACCAGGGCCCGCCACCTACCTACAGCCTATAACCAGGGCCCGCCACCTACCTACAGCCTATAACCAGGGCCCGCCACCAACCTACAGCCAATAATCAGGGCCCGCTACCTACCTACAGCCAATAATCAGGGCCCGCCACCTACCTACAGCCTATAACCAGGGCCCGCCACCTACTTACAGCCTATAACCAGGGCCCGCCACCTACCTACAGCCTATAACCAGGGCCCGCCACCTACCTACAGCCAATAACCAGGGCCCGCCACCTACCTACAGCCTATAATCAGAGCCCGCCACCTACCTACAGCCAATAACCAGGGCCCGCTACCTACCTACAGCCAATAATCAGGGCCCGCCACCAACCTACAGCCAATAATCAGGGCCCGCCACCAACCTACAGCCAATAATCAGGGCCCGCCACCAACCTACGGCCAATAACCAGGGCCCGCCACCTACCTACAGCCTATAATCAGGGCCCGCCACCTACCTACAGCCTATAATCAGGGCCCGCCACCTACCTACAGCCTATAATCAGGGCCCGCCACCTACCTACAGCCAATAACCAGGGCCCGCCACCTACCTACAGCCAATAACCAGGGCCCGCCACCTACCTACAGCCAATAACCAGGGCCCGCCACCTACCTACAGCCAATAACCAGGGCCCGCCACCTACCTACAGCCAATAATCAGGGCCCGCCACCTACCTACAGCCTATAATCAGGGCCCGCCACCTACCTACAGCCAATAATCAGGCCCCCCCGGCACACATCTGGCGGGTTCGCCCCCCCGCCACACATCTGGCGGGTTCGCCCCCGGCACACATCTGGCGGGTTCGCCCCCGGCACACATCTGGCGGGTTCGCCCCCCCCGGCACACATCTGGCGGGTTCGCCCCCCCCCCCCGGCACACATCTGGCGGGTTCACCCCCCCCGGCACACATCTGGCGGGTTCGCCCCCCCCCGGCACACATCTGGCGGGTTCGCCCCCCCCCGGCACACATCTGGCGGGTTCGCCCCCCCCCCGGCACACATCTGGCGGGTTCGCCCCCCCCGGCACACATCTGGCGGGTTCGCCCCCCCCCGGCACACATCTGGCGGGTTCGCCCCCCCCGGCACACATCTGGCGGGTTCGCCCTCCCGGCACACATCTGGTGGGTCGCGCCCCTCCGGCACACATCTGGCGGGTTTGCCCCCCCGGTACACATCTGAATGGTCGTTCACGCCCCCCCGGTACACATCTGAATGGTCGCTCACGCCCCCCCGGCACACACCTGGTGTGTCGCTCGCCCCCCCCGGCTCACATCTGCCGGCTCGCGCCCCCCCCGGCTCACATCTGCCGGCTCGCGCCCCCCCCGGCACACATCTGGTGGGTCGCGCCGCTCCAGGACACATCTGGCGGGTCGCGCCCCCCGGCACACATCTGGCGGGTCGCGCACCCCCGGCACACATCTGGCGGGTCGCGCACCCCCGGCACACATCTGGCGGGTCGCGCCCCCCCGGCACACATCTGGCGGGTTCGCCCCCCCGGCACACATCTGGCGGGTTCGCCCCCCCGGGTACACATCTTGTGAGTTCGCCCCCCGGGTACACATCTGAAGGGTCGCTCGCGCCCCCCGGCACACATCTGCCGGCTCGCGCCCCCCGCCCCGGGTACACATCTTGTGAGTTCGCCCCCCGGGTACACATCTGAAGGGTCGCTCGCGCCCCCCGACACACATCTGCCGGCTCGCGCCCCCCGCCCCGGCACACATCTGCCAGCTCGCGCCCCCCCGGCACACATCTGGCGGGTTCGCCCCCCCCGGCACACATCTGGCGGGTTTGCCCTCCCGGCACACATTTGGCGGGTCGCGCCCCTCCGGCACACATCTGGTGGGTCGCGCCCCTCCGGCACACATCTGGTGGGTCGCGCCCCTCCGGCACACATCTGGTGGGTCGCGCCCCTCCGGCACACATCTGGCGGGTTTGCCCCCCAGGTACACATCTGAATGGTCGCTCACGCCGCCCCCGGCACACACCTGGTGTGTCGCTCGCCCCCCCGGCTCACATCTGCCGGCTCGCGCCCCCCCGGCACACATCTGGTGGGTCGCGCCCCCCCCGGCACACATCTGGGGGGTCGTGCCCCCCCGGCACACATCTGGCGGGTCGCGCCCCCGGCACACATCTGGCGGGTCGCGCCCCCCCCCCAGCACATATCTTGTGAGTTCGCCCCCCGGGTACACATCTGAAGGGTCGCTCGCGCCCCCCGGCACACATCTGCCGGCTCGCGCCCCCCGCCCCGGCACACATCTGCCAGCTCGCGCCCCCCCGGCACACATCTGCCGGCTCGCGCCCCCCCGGCACACATCTGCCGGCTCGCGCCCCCCGGCACACATCTGGCGGGTTCGCCCCCCCGGCACACATCTGGCGGGTTCGCCCTCCCGGGTACACATCTGAAGGGTCGCTCGCGCCCCCCCGGCACACATCTGCCGGCTCGCTCCCCCCGCCCCGGGTACACATCTTGTGAGTTCGCCCCCCGGGTACACATCTGAAGGGTCGCTCGCGCCCCCCGGCACACATCTGCCAGCTCGCGCCCCCCGCCCCGGGTACACATCTTGTGAGTTTGCCCCCCGGATACACATCTGAAGGGTCGCTCGCGCCCCCCGGCACACATCTGCCGGCTCGCGCCCCCCGCCCCGGCACACATCTGCCAGCTCGCGCCCCCCCGGCACACATCTGCCGGCTCGCGGCCCCCCCGGGCACACATCTGCCGGCTCGCGGCCCCCCCGGCACACATCTGCCGGCTCGCGGCCCCCCCGGCACACATCTGCCGGCTCGCGGCCCCCCCGGCACACATCTGCCGGCTCGCGGCCCCCCCGGCACACATCTGCCGGCTCGCGGCCCCCCCGGCACACATCTGCCGGCTCGCGGCCCCCCCGGCACACATCTGCCGGCTCGTGCCCCCCCGGCACACATCTGCCGGCTCGCGCCCCCCCCCGGCACACATCTGGCGGGTCGCGCCCCCCCCCCACCCGGCACACATCTGGCGGGTCGTGCCCCCCCCCCCCACCCGGCACACATCTGGCGGGTCTGTCCCACCATTCATGTCTATTGGGTTGAATGTCGGAACTTCCTGGGGAATCCACAAAGGTTCATTGTAACGCAGAGACTCTTCTATTTCATGGTACAGAAGAGCCAGCAGGCCGATACTAACGGACCTTCGCCATCATTGAGATAATGCAGATCATTTCTTTACTCCTTTTTCTGGGGAGAACAATTTCCTGTTCTCTCCACAGAGTGGGCGACACTAGTCTTATTGAAGAACTTCCACACACTATATTACCAAAAGTATTGGGACGCTTGCCTTTACATGAACTTTAATGGCATCCTAGTCTTAGTCCGTAGGGTTCAATACCCTGTGCACCTATAACAGCTTCAACTCTTCTGGGAGCATCTATGGGAATGTTTGACCATTTTTCCAAAAGAGTATTTGTGAGGTCAGGCACTGATGTTGGACGAGAAGGCCTGGCACGCAGTCTCTACTCTAATTCACCCCAAAGGTCTCCCATCGGATTGAGGTCAGGACTCTGTGCAGGTCAGTCAAGTTCCTTCACCCCAAACTCGCTCATCCATGTCTATATGGACCTTGCTTTGTGCACTGGTCCAAATCATTTGGTGGAGGGGGAGAGGGGAGATTGTGGTGTGGGATTTGTGTTTCAGGGATTGGGCTTGGTCCCTTGGTTCTTTAATGACAAAGTCCATAAAGACATGGATGAGCAAGTTTTGGGGTGGAGGAACTTGACTGGCCTGCACAGAGTCCTGATCTCAACCTCATAGAACACCTTTGGGTGAATTAAGCAGAGACTGCGAGCCAGGCTCTCTCATCCAACATCAGTGCCTGACCTCACAAATGCTCTTCTAGAAAAATGGTCAAACCATAGACACACTCCTAAACCTTGTGGACGGCCTTCCAGAGTGAGGTGGGCACGGGGCACACAGGAAAATATCTGAAGAGTGTGAATTTGGAAGACGTCTATATAGCAATGCTGGGAAAACACAAGCTGAGGTTGGGGACGTTCGACAAATCATGGAAATCCCCTTTAGGAAATCTGGAGCCCTTTCAAGCACCCTAAAGCCCAGAGGGGACCTAGAAGCAGCGCATCAGTCTTGGGAGTAAACGGCTGACCAGCTCAATGACTATCCTGCCAAGAGCTGGTATGATGCCCGCTGTGCCCAGCCAAAGGGATTGTTTCATGTTAAAGAGCCAGTCTGTCTCTTCTGTAATCCAATCAAACAGATGCTGAGAAGATATCGGCCCCCACACATTCCCGCTACAAAACACCTCCATCCCCTTCACTGTGCCAACATCATCCATCGTTCTTTCCATAGACACGTCCAGCAATGACTCCAACAATATTCCAGAGACACGGCAACCCAACAGCTGTATAATGGACTAAGAGAAAAGCACTACAAGTGTGCAGAATGTGATCACCTGAGTCCGTGTGCCAACATGCACCGTGCCCGTGATCTCCACCCAGATTTATAGATGAGAGGAACAGATCCCAAGGTACAGCCCCATCAAAACTGAACAGGGAACCATTAGTACATAGGTGGAGCCCAGCCCCTCTGCTGGGGGTTCAGGTCTTTATCCTGAAATTGTGGCACTGCACAGTCCTCCATGCTGCCTTCTTCCTGTAATCAGATGATCCCGGAACACGCCTGCTGGGGACTACAGAAAACACTCCATGCTGCCTTCTTCCTGTAACCCGGTGATCCCGGAACACGCCTGCTGGGGACAACACAAAACACTCCATGCTGCCTTCTTCCTGTAATCTGTGTAATCTGTTGATCCCGGAACACGCCTGCTGGGGACAACACAAAACACTCCATGCTGCCTTCTTCCTGTAATCTGTTGATCCCGGAACACGCCTGCTGGGGACTACAGAAAACACTCCATGCTGCCTTCTTCCTGTAATCTGTTGATCCCGGAACACGCCTGCTGGGGACAACACAAAACACTCCATGCTGCCTTCTTCCTGTAATCTGTTGATCCCGGAAAACGCCTGCTGGGGACTACAGAAAACACTCCATGCTGCCTTCTTCCTGTAATCTGTTGATCCTGGAACACGCCTGCTGGGGACAACACAAAACACTCCATGCTGCTTTCTTCCTGTAATCTGTTGATCCCAGAACACGCCTGCTGGGGACTACAGAAAACACTCCATGCTGCCTTCTTCCTGTAAAGCCTGCTGGGGACAACACAAAACACTCCATGCTGCCTTCTTCCTGTAATCCGGTGATCCCGGAACACGCCTGCTGGGGACTACAGAAAACACTCCATGCTGCCTTCTTCCTGTAATCTGTTGATCCCGGAACACGCCTGCTGGGGACTACAGAAAACACTCCATGCTGCCTTCTTCCTGTAATCTGTTGATCCCGGAACACGCCTGCTGGGGACAACACAAAACACTCCATGCTGCCTTCTTCCTGTAATCTGTTGATCCCGGAAAACGCCTGCTGGGGACTACAGAAAACACTCCATGCTGCCTTCTTCCTGTAATCTGTTGATCCCGGAACACGCCTGCTGGGGACAACACAAAACACTCCATGCTGCTTTCTTCCTGTAATCTGTTGATCCCGGAACACGCCTGCTGGGGACTACAGAAAACACTCCATGCTGCCTTCTTCCTGTAAAGCCTGCTGGGGACAACACAAAACACTCCATGCTGCCTTCTTCCTGTAATCCGGTGATCCCGGAACACGCCTGCTGGGGACTACAGAAAACACTCCATGCTGCCTTCTTCCTGTAATCTGTTGATCCCGGAACACGCCTGCTGGGGACTACAGAAAACACTCCATGCTGCCTTCTTCCTGTAAAGCCTGCTGGGGACAACACAAAACACTCCATGCTGCCTTCTTCCTGTAATCCGGTGATCCCGGAACACGCCTGCTGGGGACTACAGAAAACACTCCATGCTGCCTTCTTCCTGTAATCTGTTGATCCCGGAACACGCCTGCTGGGGACAACACAAAACACTCCATGCTGCCTTCTTCCTGTAATCTGTTGATCCCGCAACACGCCTGCTGGGGACTACAGAAAACACTCCATGCTGCCTTCTTCCTGTAATCTGTTGATCCCGGAACACGCCTGCTGGGGACTACAGAAAACACTCCATGCTGCCTTCTTCCTGTAATCTGTTGATCCCGGAACACGCCTGCTGGGGACTACAGAAAACACTCCATGCTGCCTTCTTCCTGTAAAGCCTGCTGGGGACAACACAAAACACTCCATGCTGCCTTCTTCCTGTAATCCGGTGATCCCGGAACACGCCTGCTGGGGACTACAGAAAACACTCCATGCTGCCTTCTTCCTGTAATCTGTTGATCCCGGAACACGCCTGCTGGGGACAACACAAAACACTCCATGCTGCCTTCTTCCTGTAATCTGTTGATCCCGGAAAACGCCTGCTGGGGACTACAGAAAACACTCCATGCTGCCTTCTTCCTGTAATCTGTTGATCCCGGAACACGCCTGCTGGGGACAACACAAAACACTCCATGCTGCTTTCTTCCTGTAATCTGTTGATCCCGGAACACGCCTGCTGGGGACTACAGAAAACACTCCATGCTGCCTTCTTCCTGTAAAGCCTGCTGGGGACAACACAAAACACTCCATGCTGCCTTCTTCCTGTAATCCGGTGATCCCGGAACACGCCTGCTGGGGACTACAGAAAACACTCCATGCTGCCTTCTTCCTGTAATCTGTTGATCCCGGAACACGCCTGCTGGGGACAACACAAAACACTCCATGCTGCCTTCTTCCTGTAATCTGTTGATCCCGGAAAACGCCTGCTGGGGACTACAGAAAACACTCCATGCTGCCTTCTTCCTGTAATCTGTTGATCCCGGAACACGCCTGCTGGGGACAACACAAAACACTCCATGCTGCTTTCTTCCTGTAATCTGTTGATCCCGGAACACGCCTGCTGGGGACTACAGAAAACACTCCATGCTGCCTTCTTCCTGTAAAGCCTGCTGGGGACAACACAAAACACTCCATGCTGCCTTCTTCCTGTAATCCGGTGATCCCGGAACACGCCTGCTGGGGACTACAGAAAACACTCCATGCTGCCTTCTTCCTGTAATCTGTTGATCCCGGAACACGCCTGCTGGGGACTACAGAAAACACTCCATGCTGCCTTCTTCCTGTAAAGCCTGCTGGGGACAACACAAAACACTCCATGCTGCCTTCTTCCTGTAATCCGGTGATCCCGGAACACGCCTGCTGGGGACTACAGAAAACACTCCATGCTGCCTTCTTCCTGTAATCTGTTGATCCCGGAACACGCCTGCTGGGGACAACACAAAACACTCCATGCTGCCTTCTTCCTGTAATCTGTTGATCCCGCAACACGCCTGCTGGGGACTACAGAAAACACTCCATGCTGCCTTCTTCCTGTAATCTGTTGATCCCGGAACACGCCTGCTGGGGACTACAGAAAACACTCCATGCTGCCTTCTTCCTGTAATCTGTTGATCCCGGAACACGCCTGCTGGGGACTACAGAAAACACTCCATGCTGCCTTCTTCCTGTAATCCGGTGATCCCGGAACACGCCTGCTGGGGACTACAGAACACTCCATGCTGCCTTCTTCCTGTAATCAGATGATCCTGGAATATGCCTGCGGGTGACAACAGAACACACTCCATGCTGCCTTTCATATAGGAAGCACCGTGATTTGTTCATCCTACTTCTGCTCTCTCCTCCTATCCGCATGTTCCATACACTATACAGCACTACTGATTGGTGTCTTGTGCTGCATCTCCCTGAGAAGCCTCAGTCTGAGCTCTGTTGTAAAGACTGCAGAAGGCCAACGTCAAATCCGGGTTCTTCTACAACTTACATTTAAGGACGTATTAGATTTCAGCTTTAAAAGTGAACTTTTTATAGAGATTTTCTTCAGTAGAATGGAAAGAAACTTTTTTTTTTGGATGGAATGGAGATGGAGGAGACCCCCGTGGGGACACAAGTTCTCAACCCCATTAGAGGTGAAATGACGGCACTGAGGAGCAGAGAAACGCCCCGTGTGCGAGTCAGAGATCTGTATTACTAAGTGCTTATGTGAGAAACGCGTCAGTGCTCCCCATCACTTCGGGGGTGAGGTTATAAAATGTTATTTCACCCTCAAATAAATCCTGGAGATTTAGTAGGACTCCCCGAGTCTTGATTTGCATCACAGAAAAAGTGAGAATTCTAGAAGACCAAACGCAACCGAGGACACATAAGGTTTTAGAGAAGTCCCGTCCCTTTAAGAGGTGACTGAGGCCGTTTCCTGCGAGCTCAGCTCTGACTCACGGCTGTGACTCACTCGCTGCATCTTGTGGGGTGTTTAGCTGGGAGAATTCTCTCTTCCCACAATCTGGTAGAACTTCTTTCTCCAGCAGTATCATTTCCTCTTATTCTGCTGGGTGAAGGAAAGAATCCTGGCACCTGCATCCTGGAACGTGTCTTCTACAGACGCCGACATCCGACCTCCATCCGCCTAGCAACCCGCACACCATCCAGCCCTGACCCCCAACATCTACCAATGGAACGTGTCTTCTACAGACACCGACATCCGACCTCCTTCCACCCAGCAACCTGCACACCATCCAGCCCTGACCCCCAACATCTACCAATGGAACGTGTCTTCTACAGACACCAACATCCGACCTCCTTCCACCCAGCAACCCGCACACCATCCAGCCCTGACCCCCAACATCTACCAATGGAACGTGTCTTCTACAGACACCAACATCCGACCTCCTTCCACCCAGCAACCTGCACACCATCCAGCCCTGACCCCCAACATCTACCAATGGAACGTGTCTTCTACAGACACCAACATCCGACCTCCTTCCACCCAGCAACCTGCACACCATCCAGCCCTGACCCCCAACATCTACCAATGGAACGTGTCTTCTACAGACACCAACATCCGACCTCCTTCCACCCAGCAACCTGCACACCATCCAGCCCTGACCCCCAACATCTACCAATGGAACGTGTCTTCTACAGACACCGACATCCGACCTCCTTCCACCCAGCAACCTGCACACCATCCAGCCCTGACCCCCAACATCTACCAATGGAACGTGTCTTCTACAGACACCAACATCCGACCTCCTTCCACCCAGCAACCCGCACACCATCCAGCCCTGACCCCCAACATCTACCAATGGAACGTGTCTTCTACAGACACCGACATCCGACCTCCTTCCACCCAGCAACCTGCACACCATCCAGCCCTGACCCCCAACATCTACCAATGGAACGTGTCTTCTACAGACACCGACATCCGACCTCCTTCCACCCAGCAACCTGCACACCATCCAGCCCTGACCCCCAACATCTACCAATGGAACGTGTCTTCTACAGACACCGACATCCGACCTCCTTCCACCCAGCAACCTGCACACCATCCAGCCCTGACCCCCAACATCTACCAATGGAACGTGTCTTCTACAGACACCGACATCCGACCTCCTTCCACCCAGCAACCCGCACACCATCCAGCCCTGACCCCCAACATCTACCAATGGAACGTGTCTTCTACAGACGCCGACATCCGACCTCCATCCGCCCAGCAACCCGCACACCATCCAGCCCTGACCCCCAACATCTACCAATGGAACGTGTCTTCTACAGACACCGACATCCGACCTCCTTCCACCCAGCAACCCGCACACCATCCAGCCCTGACCCCCAACATCTACCAATGGAACGTGTCTTCTACAGACGCCAACATCTGACCTCCTTCCACCCAGCAACCCGCACACCATCCTGCCCTGACCCCCAACATCTACCAATGGAACGTGTCTTCTACAGACGCCGACATCCGACCTCCATCCGCCCAGCAACCCGCACACCATCCAGTCCTGACCCCCAACATCTACCAATGGAACGTGTCTTCTACAGACGCCAACATCTGACCTCCTTCCACCCAGCAACCCGCACACCATCCAGCCCTGACCCCCAACATCTACCAATGGAACGTGTCTTCTACAGACGCCGACATCCGACCTCCATCCGCCCAGCAACCCGCACACCATCCAGCCCTGACCCCCAACATCTACCAATGGAACGTGTCTTCTACAGACACCGACATCCGACCTCCTTCCACCCAGCAACCCGCACACCATCCAGCCCTGACCCCCAACATCTACCAATGGAACGTGTCTTCTACAGACGCCAACATCTGACCTCCTTCCACCCAGCAACCCGCACACCATCCTGCCCTGACCCCCAACATCTACCAATGGAACGTGTCTTCTACAGACGCCGACATCCGACCTCCATCCGCCCAGCAACCCGCACACCATCCAGTCCTGACCCCCAACATCTACCAATGGAACGTGTCTTCTACAGACGCCGACATCCGACCTCCTTCCGCCCAGCAACCCGCACACCATCCAGCCCTGACCCCCAACATCTACCAATGGAACGTGTCTCCTACAGACACCAACATCCGACCTCCATCCGCCCAGCAACCCGCACACCATCCAGTCCTGACCCCCAACATCTACCAATGGAACATGTCTTCTACAGACGCCGACATCCGACCTCCTTCCACCCAGCAACCCGCACACCATCCAGCCCTGACCCCCAACATCTACCAATGGAACGTGTCTTCTACAGACGCCAACATCTGACCTCCTTCCACCCAGCAACCCGCACACCATCCTGCCCTGACCCCCAACATCTACCAATGGAACGTGTCTTCTACAGACGCCGACATCCGACCTCCATCCACCCAGCAACCCGCACACCATCCAGTCCTGACCCCCAACATCTACCAATGGAACGTGTCTCCTACAGACGCCAACATCTGACCTCCTTCCACCCAGCAACCCGCACACCATCCAGCCCTGACCCCCAACATCTACCAATGGAACGTGTCTTCTACAGACGCCGACATCCGACCTCCTTCCACCCAGCAACCCGCACACCATCCAGCCCTGACCCCCAACATCTACCAATGGAACGTGTCTTCTACAGACGCCAACATCTGACCTCCTTCCACCCAGCAACCCGCACACCATCCAGCCCTGACCCCCAACATCTACCAATGGAACGTGTCTTCTACAGACGCCGACATCCGACCTCCTTCCACCCAGCAACCTGCACACCATCCAGCCCTGACCCCCAACATCTACCAATGGAACGTGTCTCCTACAGACACCAACATCCGACCTCCATCCGCCCAGCAACCTGCACACCATCCAGCCCTGACCCCCAACATCTCCCAATGGAACGTGTCTTCTACAGACACCAACATCCGACCTCCATCCGCCCAGCAACCTGCACACCATCCAGCCCCGACCCCCAACATCTACCAATGGAACGCGTCTTCTACAGACGCCGACATCCGACCTCCATCCGCCCAGCAACCTGCACACCATCCAGCCCTGACCCCCAACATCTACCAATGGAACGTGTCTTCTACAGACACCAACATCCGACTCCTTCCACCCAGCAACCCGCACACCATCCAGCCCTGACCCCCAACATCTACCAATGGAACGTGTCTTCTACAGACGCCAACATCCGACCTCCTTCCACCCAGCAACCCGCACACCATCCAGCCCTGACCCCCAACATCTACCAATGGAACATGTCTTCTACAGACGCCGACATCCGACCTCCTTCCACCCAGCAACCCGCACACCATCCAGTCCTGACCCCCAACATCTACCAATGGAACGTGTCTTCTACAGACGCCGACATCCGACCTCCATCCGCCCAGCAACCTGCACACCATCCAGTCCTGACCCCCAATATCTACCAATGGAACGTGTCTTCTACAGACGCCGACATCCGACCTCCATCCGCCCAGCAACCCGCACACCATCCAGCCCTGACCCCCAATATCTACCAATGGTACGTGTCTTCTACAGACGCCGACATCCGACCTCCTTCCACCCAGCAACCCGCAAACCATCCAGCCCTTACCCCCAACATCTACCAATGGAACGTGTCTTCTACAGACACCAACATCCGACATCCTTCCACCCAGCAACCTGCACACCATCCAGCCCTGACCCCCAACATCTACCAATGGAACATGTCTTCTACAGACGCCGACATCCGACCTCCATCCGCCCAGCAACCCGCACACCATCCAGTCCTGACCCCCAACATCTACCAATGGAACGTGTCTTCTACAGACGCCAACATCTGACCTCCTTCCACCCAGCAACCCGCACACCATCCAGCCCTGACCCCCAACATCTACCAATGGAACGTGTCTTCTACAGACACCAACATCCGACATCCTTCCACCCAGCAACCCGCACACCATCCAGTCCTGACCCCCAACATCTACCAATGGAACGTGTCTTCTACAGACGCCAACATCCGACCTTCTTCCACCCAGCAACCTGCACACCATCCAGCCCTGACCCCCAACATCTACCAATGGAACGTGTCTTCTACAGACGCCAACATCCGACCTCCTTCCACCCAGCAACCCGCACACCATCCAGCCCTGACCACCAACATCTACCAATGGAACGTGTCTTCTACAGACGCTAACCTCCTTCCACCCAGCAACCTGCACACCATCCAGCCCTGACCCCCAACATCTACCAATGGAACGTGTCTTCTACAGACGCCGACATCCGACCTCCATCCGCCCAGCAACCCGCACACCATCCAGCCCTGACCCCCAACATCTACCAATGGAACGTGTCTTCTACAGACGCCAACATCTGACCTCCTTCCACCCAGCAACCCGCACACCATCCAGCCCTGACCTCCAACATCTACCAATGGAACGTGCCTCCTACAGACGCCAACATCCGACCTCCTTCCACCCAGCAACCCGTACACCATCCAGCCCTGACCCCCAACATCTACCAATGGAACGTGTCTCCTACAGACGCCGACATCCGACCTCCATCTGTCCAGCAACCTGCACACCATCCAGCCCTGACCCCCAATATCTACCAATGGAACGTGTTTTCTACAGACGCCGACATCCTTCCACCCAGCAACCCGCACACCATCCAGCCCTGACCCCTATCATCTACCAATGAAACGTGTCTTCTACAGATGCCAACATCCGACCTCCTTCCGCCCAGCAACCTGCACACCATCCAGCCCTGACCCCCAACATCTACCAATGGAACGTGTCTTCTACAGACGCCAACATCCAACCTCCTTCCGCCCAGCAACCTGCACACCATCCAGTCCTGACCCCAAACATCTACCAACGTAATGTGTCTTCTACAGACACCAACATCCGACCTCCTTCCATACAGCAACCTGCACACCATCCAGTCCTGGCCCCCAACATCTACCAATGGAACGTGTCTTCTACAGACGCCTACATTTGACCTCCTTCCGCCCAGCAACCTGCACACCATCCAGTCCTGACCCCCAACATCTACCAATAGAACGTGTCTTCTACAGACGCCGACATCCGACCTCCTTCCATACAGCAACCTGCACACCATCCAGTCCTGACCCCAGGCCCAGGCAAACAAAAGTTGTCCCTGTTAATTAGGAATTTCAGACAATGAATTTCAACCCATCCAATGACCAGCAATATCTGTTTGTGGTTCTCCAGTACAATTGATTCTGATACAAACATAAGATTTTGTGTAAAAAAACTAAAACTCGAAACCTCACATAAAGTGTAGGAACCTGTAATGTGCAATGCGGCACCTCTAATGTACATTTACCTATAAATGGGGGGGGGGGGGGTTGGTAATGATTCCTTTGGTGAGAGAGTTCCTGTGAGATGTTGGGGGATATCTTGGGACGCAGATGCAACATAAAGAGCTGAATCCTTGTCACCGGGGGTCTTGGATTCGGGAGAGGTTACCTGAGGACAGGAGCATGTTATAACAGGGGTAGCTAGGGTCCAGCTCCCTAGGAGGAATCAAGACGTAATGGTGGCTTTACAACCTCCGACTCTAGTTGGGTAACCCAGTCAGCAGAGCGTTCTGGAAATTGTAAAAGGACCCCTTTCTTTGATAGCCCTCATCACCAGAGAAGCGCTTTGTGAGGAACTAGGAGTAGCTTCTGGGCATGCTCAGTTCTTCTAGAGAAATTGGTGCTCAAAGGGGACATTCTCCAGTCCTTCCCAGTGAATTGTAAAAGAACGACACCCACATTTATTGTAAAAATTTCGTTTGCTTCTGAGAAATGAACCAAATGAGGGCCAACCCACATCCTTCAATCTATGGGAGATATCCAAATAGGAGACTTGGACTTTAAGGTACCTGTAGGCGAGGTGCATCGAGGTGACGATAACTCACACCAATCCCAGTGCAATGAAAGAACTTGTATTGAAATAATGCAAAGACACTTCACAAAGAACCTGATGGGAGAGTAACCCAGCTGGGAACACTCACTGGTCCAACAGCGACAGCAGGATTCAGCCGAACTGACAGCGCCTGTTGATTGTTGAGAGGGGAAGAATGCTGCCTGGTTTCCTGCCACTAGTTCTGTTCCTAACAGATGGGGTGCCTTTCATTACTCTACCACTTTGCAAAAATGCGCGAAAAACTTGGAAGACATGGCCTTAAATGGGCTATGCCTAACCCAAGATGGCTGCCAGTCACAAGGGACAGCAGCATCCAATGGTATAGTTTCTTCAGTAACCCAGGAAATTATAGAGGAACCATGTTCTTCTTGACTTCCTCTCCAACCGCAGTGCCACCGTCGAAGAGCGCCATCAGCAGTGGAGAAAGTGGACTGCACCTGCCTATATACCATCAGAGACAACAATTTTGTGTTAAATCTTTAGAGGCAACATAATTAAAAAAAATACACAAATCGAACGTGGATCCTAAAATACCACCAATGTCCCATCACAGGCATCACAATGTCCATTTCCAAAAGGGAGGGGCACTAATCACCGACAACACCCCAATGCACTCCTATAGTCTTCTGTTTCCAAGTATATTACTGAAGTACAATAAAGGAGCCGTAACCAGTGGCAGAGACTCCTCCCACCTCTCTACGCGTTTCACAGATGAATCCACCTCTTCAGGATGGGACGATGACACACCCGGTATCATAGAAGAGTTCAGGAAGTGATTAGAAAGGTAAAGCAAAACATTTCTATACTTGGATTTTGTATTTTCTGCCTTCATGGTAAGAAGTGGTTTGCAAAAGGAACTACCTGTGTTCATCTTCTGCTTCGCCATGAGACAAAGGCAGTGGATTTCAGATCTTACATTGGATCCCGGCTTCCTGTACAACAGGACTACATGGCACATGTGCTGGCAGGGACAGAGAGCAGAGGGATGACCAATTATTGTGCTGCTGTTCCTTCACTGCCCAATCAGGTTGGCTAAATCAGTACTGAAGTGCAGTGGGGGTTCAGGGCCTGACTATGCTGCGTGACAGGGGGATCTGGATCACAGAACTGGCTGGATGGAGTTACAAATTGTTTGGAAGCCGGTGGAGTTCATAGAAGTGTATTTAAGCCGTGTTCTTGGCTGCTTGCCCGGAGTGAAGCTTCAACAAGCCGTATCCTGCAACATTCCCCGCACTGTATTGGCAGCACAGGCCATGCGTCTTGTACAAGTCGTGCTTCTATTTAATCGGCACAGATTCAGGAGATGGACGCACATCGCATCGTGTTCTCTCCTCCATCCGGCATTATTTTACGGCTCGACTGAACACACCACGCTGATGGCTGCACATTGGTTCTCACTAGCATGGCTCTGCGGTTATGAAATGACAGACGGAGGCCGTTCTCTGGGCAGCACATCTGGAAATGTCTGGCAGGCGGCCGGTTCTACCCCACTGGCCCCCCCAAACAAGACCTCATCATCCTATTTACTGTCACTCTCAGCCACGTCAACACCTCGGGCTGGAGATAACCTCAGCGTGCGGCTGGATTGTCCCGGGTAATGTGGTGTGTTGGTGTATATAGCGCCCCACACAGGCTCCTGATGAAGTGACAGCCAGAGACAGGAGCTGAAAATCCACAATGAACAATGGCCAAGGCGGTCCAGACAAACCCAGATCTGTACACCAGCCGGATCCATGCAATACAAACATAGATTAATTCTACAAACGCAGCCTGGGCTTCTATGTGGAGTTCCTCCAGGCTGGAGCGCTGCAGCCTCCAATGGAGGGCAAAAGGTGGTGAGCATGTCTGACCATCCTCTGTTGGTGGAGGACTGCCAGAGTCAAGCCTAGAAATCAGACCAATCGCATGAATGGGAAAAAAAGGTTGGCCACCCACCCCCCCTTCCCCTCTGGACAGGTCGCATGGCGCAACCCCCCACCCCCTTCCCCTCTGGACAGCTCGCACGGCTCAAACCCACCCCGCGCCATGCGCAGGACACGCTCCGCCCCGCGCCATGCGCAGGACACGCTCCGCCCCGCGCCATGGGCAGGATACGCTCCGCCCCGCGCCATGCGCAGGACACGCTCCGCCCCGCGCCATGCGCAGGACACGCTCCGCCCCGCGCCATGCGCAGGACACGCTCCGCCCCGCGCCATGCGCAGGACACGCTCCGCCCCGCGCCATGGGCAGGACACGCTCCGCCCCGCGCCATGCGCAGGACACGCTCCGCCCCGCGCCATGCGCAGGACACGCTCCGCCCCGCGCCATGGGCATTAATGATAGAGAAGGATTGTAGACTGTAAGCTTGTTTGAGCTTACAGTCTACAATCCAGTTTGTTTGCTTGTTTGAGCAAACAAACTGGTGAAACGCATGCAGCGGTCTGTACTATGAAAGTAGAAGCCAAAATAACGTTTTAACCACTTTCAGACCGGACCATTTTGCTGGTAAATGACCAGAGGTCTTTTTACACTTTGGCACTGCGCTGCTTTAACTGGTAATTGCGCGGTCATGCAATGTTGTACCCAAACAAAATTTGCGTCCTTTTCTTCCCACAAATAGAGCTTTCTTTTGATGGTATTTGATTGCCTCTGCGATTTTTATTTTTTGCGATATAAACGTAAAAAGACCGCAAATTTTGAAAAAAAATGATATTTTCTACTTTTTGTTATTAGAAAAATCCAATAAACTCAATTTTAGTCATACATTTAGGCCAAAATGTATTCAGCCACATGTCTTTGGTAAAAAAAAAGTCAATAATTGTATATTTATTGGTTTGCGCAAAAGTTGTCACATCTACAAACTAAGGTACGTTTTCTGGAATTTACGCAGCTTTTAGTTTACGACTGCCTATCTCATTTCTTGAGGTGCTAAAATGGCAGGGCAGTACAAAACCCCCCCAAATGACCCCATTTTGGAAAGTAGACCCCCTAAGGAAATTGATAAGAGGCATGTTGAGCCCATTGAATATTTTATTTTTTTGCCTCAAGCGATTGAATAATGACAAAAAAAAAAATTTTTTTTTTTTTTTACACAAAGTTGTCACTAAATGATATATTGCTCACACATGCTATGGGCGTATGTGAAATGACACCCCAAAATAAATTCTGCTGCTTCTCCTGAGTATGGGGATACCACATATGTGGGACTTTTTGGGAGCCTAGCCGCGTACGGGGCCCCGAAAACCAAGCACCGCCTTCAGGCTTTCTAAGGGCGTAAATTTTTGAGTTCACGTCTCACTACCTATTACAGTTTTGAAGGCCATAAAATGCCAAGATGGCACAAAACCCCCACAAATGACCCCATTTTAGAAAGTAGACACCCCAAGCTATTTGCTGAGAGGCATGTTGAGTTCATGGAATATTTTATATTTTGCCACAAGTTGCGGGAAAATTACAAACTTTTTTTTTTTTTTTTTTTTTTTTTAACAAAGTTGTCACTAAATGATATATTGCTCATGCATGCCATGGGCATATGTGAAATGACACCCCAAAATAAATTCTGCTGCTTCTCCTGAGTACGGGGATACCACATATGTGGGACTTTTTGGGAGCCTAGCCGCGTACGGGGCCCCGAAAACCAAGCACCGCCTTCAGGCTTTCTAAGGGCGTAAATTTTTGAGTTCACTTCTCACTACCTATTACAGTTTTGAAGGCCATAAAATGCCAAGATGGCACAAACCCCCCCCAAATGACCCCATTTTAGAAAGTAGACACCCCAAGCTATTTGCGGAGAGGCATGTTGAGTCCATGGAATATTTTATATTTTGCCACAAGTTGCGGGAAAATTACAAACTTTTTTTTTTTTTTTTTTTTTTTCACAAAGTTGTCACTAAATGATATATTGCTCACGCATGCCATGGGCATATGTGAAATGACACCCCAAAATAAATTGTGCTGCTTCTCCTGAGTATGGGGATACCACATATGTGGGACTTTTTGGGAGCCTAGCCGCGTACGGGGCCCCGAAAACCAAGCACCGCCTTCAGGCTTTCTAAGGGCGTTACAGTTTTGAAGGCCATAAAATGCCAAGATGGCACAAACCCCCCCCAAATGACCCCATTTTGGAAAGTAGACACCCCTAAATTTAGGGGTACACTAGTGAGACTAGGTAATAAATGGCGGGTTCCCTGAAACTATAAAAAAATAACTAACCAACCAGCGTCACCTGTAACAGTTATATGGTGATCACTGGTGAAAGGGTTAACTAGGGGGCAATTAGGGGGCTTTATGCGGTAGTATATGGGGGTCCCTGGCGCTATAAAAAGCTGCGGCGAACCTAAATACCTACCTGCCTAACTAGCATCACCTGTGACACTAATACGGCGATCAGAAAAATGATTGCTTATTAGGCTGGGTTCACACTGGAGCGATGCGGAAACGCCGCGAATCCGCGGCGGGTTCCCGCATCGCATGCCTCCCGGCGGCAGTTCACACTGCCCTATGCGAACTGCTGGGAGTGTCAGTGAAATGTTACTGACACCCCCAGATCAGTTCGCATATCGCAGTGCGATCTGCAAACTCGGATCGCATGGTGTGAACACCCATGCGATCCGATTCTGCTGCGGGCCAAAAAAAGGGTCCCGTGCGAATTTGCGGCGGGTGCGGCGGGTGCGGTGAATGGCTGAACTCGAATCGCACAGAGATCGGATGTGATTTGCACTGCAGTGCGGTGCGAATCACATTCGTTCTCATAAACCGCTGCAATGTGAACCCAGCCTTAGTGACACTGGCGACGGGGGGTGATCACGGGGTTAAATCTTTATTGGGGGGGTTAGGGGGGTACATTAGAACTAAAGGGGGCTAACTCTAACTGCCCTAACAGTTATTACAGTCACAAATGACACCAATGCAAAAAAAAAAAAAAATGACATTGGTGTCACTGTGACTGGGGGGCAGGGGTAATTGGGGGGGTGATCGGGGGGTAAAGGGGGGGTGTGAGTGTGCCTGGCATGTTCTACTGTGTGTGTAGAGTGTTGGTGCAACTTACTGATCCGCTCTCCTCCGTGTCGGAACGAAAAATACCGACACGGAGGAGAGAATACATCACTTCCTCTCCTGTGTTTACATTACAGGAGAGGAAGTGATGTCACCGGGGATTTCTATTCGTCGGGAGCGATCGCGAGGGGGTGGCCATGAATGAATGGCCGTCCCCTCGTCCGGGATCGCTCCCGAACGAATACCGACCGCCGCAGGCACCGGGCGGGGGCCCGATCGGGCCCCCGACCCGCGGGAGGCAAGGGACGTACATGTATGTCCTTATGCCTGCCCGTGCCATTGTACCGACGTACATCGGCGTGCGGCGGTCGGCAACTGGTTAAATACATGGGAAAACAGTAGTATGGACTATCGATTTTTTTTAAATCAGTCTGAGACCGAGAACTGAACGATCTAACACTGACGATCGCTCAGTTCTCAGAGCTTCATGAGCAGAGAAGCTAGTCAGTCACTGGGGCTCTCTGCTTTGTGCCCTCCCCCCGCTCACTGGAGCGATGAGATGTAGAGGGGGCTGGAGCGGCTGGCTCCGTTTCTCATCGGCTTGCTGAGAGACAGAGCCCAGTGTGCCAACCCCGGCATGTGGGTGGATCCCGACTTCATTGTCGCAATCTTGCCCAAACCTGGACCAGCTCTGTGATGTCAGCCATCAGCCAGCTTCAGCCCCCTCTCTGCCGAAAACGGGTCACAGGAGTGCAGAACGAACTACACTTCTCGGATCCACAGGAGGAGGAGTACAGCCAAACCAGCTTTCCTCGTACATCTCCTTTAATTGTGCCAAAGCAGTGCCCTGCGCATTTCTAATACATCTAATCTAAAATATTATATATATAAAATTGTCTCTCGAATTCTCTATAAAAAAAAAAAAACAGCAATGCACTGCCTGTGCCTTCAGCCTCATAGTTGTATATCTGCAGTGTGAGATCATCTAAGGCTCTGTTGCCCTTGACTGTTAGCCTCAGGAGATTTAATTAGAGCACTGCTCACTGTTCTCCTTGCTGGAGAGCAAGCTGTACCTGAGGACCTGCAGGTCAAGGATCTCCCTTCAGCTTCATTAGTTCTGGTCATGTGCTTTCTCCTCATTTCCTGATGCACCACCACCCAATCATCAGAAGGAGCAGCTCTGACATGAGGAAGCAAAGTCCCGTTACCTCTACCAAGATGGCCGCCTCCATAGAGAAGCACAAGACAGGACAAGGCATTGGAAGTCAGGAATTGCCTCCTTGCTATACTAGTGACTATTCACAAGTCCTCTGCGTTTCTTGGGCCCAGCTACCACAATTCCCACCTTCTCCAACCACATGCTGACTAAGTCTAAGCCTCTCTAGGCCTTCAGTGCTGAGGCCGTCATATCAACATTCTAGCTCCTGCCTGGCTATCCAGGCAATTATAAAGCCAGAACATGGCGTTGGACTTCGAAGAAACAAAGAATTGCGAATTCCAAAGAAACAAAGAATTGCGAAATCCAGGTGGAAGGTGATTACATGGTTATTACAGCCTCATAAGGATGTATTGAGAAATCAGGGGGAAGACAAACTTGTGAGATGGCGGCACCATCCCAAGGCCATGTGGCTTCCCGGCTCACTGGATGATGAAGAAGCACCACACTGGGGAGGTCCTACCCCCTCCCCTCCGACCCCTTTAGGGTCTTCATGTGTATTTCTAGTAAAATCTGTTTTGCTTTGGATAAAGAAGGGAAAGGTTAGGACTTTTCTGCTGTCTGTAGCCCATTAGTGAGATTCCTGTCTTGGTGACAAAGTTGTTGCTTTGGCAGCAAATCTCTGATGGAGACAAACATAAAATGGGGGGTTATGGTCTTCTACACTCTACTCAGGAGATCCTTCGCCTCACTTCTTTTCCTGGTGGTAACATTACCAGGGCTACAGGCAGAACAGGAAACCCATCACACCTCCAGTGCCTTTGCGAAAGTATTCGGCCCCCTTGAACTTTTCAACCTTTTTCCACATTTCAGGCTTCAAACATAAAGATATAAAATTTTAATTTTTTGTGAAGAATCACCAACAAGTGGGACACAATTGTGAAGTGGAACGAAATCTATTGGATATTTTAAACTTTTTTAGCAAATAAAAAACTGAAAAGTGGTGCGTGCAAAATTATTCGGCCCCTTTACTTTCAGTGCAGCAAACTCACTCCAGAAGTTCAGCGAGGATCTCTGAATGATCCAATGTTGTCCTAAATGACTGATGGTGATAAATAGAATCCACTTGTGTGTAATCAAGTCTCTGTATAAATGCACCTGCTCTGTGATAGTCTCAGGGTTCTGTTGAAAGCGCAGAGAGCATCATGAAGACCAAGGAACACACCAGGCAGGTCCGTAATACTGTTGTGGAGAAGTTTAAAGCCGGATTTGGATACAAAAAGATTTCCCAAGCTTTAAACATCCCAAGGAGCACTGTGCAAGCGATCATTTTGAAATGGAAGGAGTATCAGACCACTGCAAATCTACCAAGACCTGGCCGTCCCTCTAAACTTTCAGCTCAGACAAGGAGAAGACTGATCAGAGATGCAGTCAAGAGGCCCATGATCACTCTGGATGAACTGCAGAGAACTACAGCTGAGGTGGGAGAGTCTGTCCATAGGACAACAATCAGTCGTACACTGCACAAATCTGCCCTTTATGGAAGAGTGGCAAGAAGAAAGCCATTTCTCAAAGATATCCATAAAAAGTCTCGTCTAAAGTTTGCCACAAGCCACCTGGGAGACACACCAAACATGTGGAAGAAGGTGCTCTGGTCACATGAAACCAAAATCCAACTTTTTGCCCACAATGCAAAACGATATGTTTGGCGTAAAAGCAACACAGCTCATCACCCTCAACACACCATCCCCACTGTCACACATGGTGGTGGCAGCATCATGGTTTGGGCCTGCTTTTCTTCAGCAGGGACGGGGAAGATGGTTAAAATTGAGGGGAAGATGGATGCAGCCAAATACAGGACCATTCTGGATGAAAACCTGTTGGAGTCTGCAAAAGACCTGAAACTGGGACGGAGATTTATCTTCCAACAACACAATGATCCCAAACATACAGCAAAATCTACAAAGGAATGGTTCACAAATAAACCTATCCAGGTGTTAGAATGGCCAAGTCAAAGTCCAGACCTGAATCCAATCGAGAATCTGTGGAAAGAGCTGAAAACTGCTGTTCACAAACGCTCTCCATCCAACCTCACTGAGCTCCAGCTGTTTTGCAAGGAAGAATGGGCAAGAATTTCAGTCTCTCGATGTGCAAAACTGATAGAGACACCCCAAGCGACTTGCAGCTGTAATCGCAGCAAAAGGCGGCTCTACAAAGTATTAACACAAGGGGGCCCAATCATTTTGCACGCCCCACTTTTCATTTTTTTTATTAGTTAAAAAAGTTTCAAAAATCCAATAGATTTCGTTCCACTTCACAATTGTGTCCCACTTGTTGGTGATTCTTCACAAAAAATAAAAATTTTATATCTTTATGTTTGAAGCCTGAAATGTGGCAAAAGGTGGAAAAGTTCAAGGGGGCTGAATACTTTCGCAAGGCACTGTATAACCATTTCCAAGAACATTGGCTGGCAATACACTTGGTGACATGCACACCGGCTGTGCGCCTTCCGGTCAGTGGGAATCTGAATGAATCAGTGGAGCCAAACAATACAATTACCCACCTCCAAACACCGTCCTTTGGTTCCAACCCAAACCACCTCCAAGAACCACTTTGAGGTACCAAGTAATTTGTATGGAACTTGCTAATGATAACAAGAAAACCAATAAAAAAATAGACCAACCCCTTGCAATAGATCCCCCAGCAGCAATAAACCCCCTTGTAACAATAGATCTACCCCAGCAACAACAGACCCCACTGCAACAAAATGCCTCCCAGCAACAATACCGCCCCCACCAGCAACAACAGATCTCCCAGCCAGCCAGAATCAATAGACTCTCCCTTCCTCAACAGGTCCTCCAGCAACATAAACCCCCCCCCCCCCCCCCCCAAAACAATAGATCTGGAAGCACACCCTGCCACCTTTGGCCAATACATACATTCAGTACTGGAGCTGCATTTCTGTTGCAAAGTGCCCCGAGCGAATATAAACAGATGTGAGTCTGTTTACATCCGACTACCTCAGATCCATCAGGTTTACATCTGAAAACCTGGAAAAGAAAACCTGCCTACGGACTTCATGGCACTTCCGTAGAGATCTGCCTGAACACTGGCGGGGGATCTGAGCGGACGGCACGGGAAGCCGAATATCTCCTGTGCAGAGTATTAGGGCGAGCAATTCTATAAAACAATCCCTTCTATAACGAGGGTGAGATTTGCCGATTTTACTTCTTATCCAAACTCTTATTTACAGACTTGGCTGGAGAAGTTTAGGATTTACAGCACAGAAGAAATCTTCACACAATTATATAAAACGAATCCTTTCCACCAAAGTCATAACAGAAGACGTCCGTCACTCCATGCAAATGGACATCAAAGGAAGAAAGACATCATTATCTCCGACTAATGCAATCCTTGGCTTCCCAGACATGAATGACAGGCTTGGAGTGAGACGGAGACAATTTCATAAAGACCGTCTGACTGCAACTGTGTCAGAGACGGATGGAGTGAGGGAGAGATGGTGCAGCGAGACGGTAAAGGGAGGAGGAGGAGGAGACGGTAAAGGGAGGAGGAGACGGTAAAGGGAGGAGGAGGAGGAGACGGTAAAGGGAGGAGGAGACGGTAAAGGGAGGAGGAGGAGGAGACGGTAAAGGGAGGAGGAGGAGGAGACGGTAAACGGAGGAGGAGGAGGAGGAGACGGTAAATGGAGGAGGAGGAGGAGACGGTAAAGGGAGGAGGAGGAGGAGACGGTAAATGGAGGAGGAGGAGGAGACGGTAAAGGGAGGAGGAGGAGGAGACGGTAAAGGGAGGAGGAGGAGGAGACGGTAAACGGAGGAGGAGGAGGAGGAGACGGTAAAGGGAGGAGGAGACGGTAAACGGAGGAGGAGGAGGAGGAGGAGACGGTAAAGGGAGGAGGAGGAGGAGGAGGAGACGGTAAAGGGAGGAGGAGGAGACGGTAAAGGGAGGAGGAGGAGGAGGAGACGGTAAAGGGAGGAGGAGGAGGAGGAGACGGTAAAGGGAGGAGGAAGAGGAGGAGACGGTAAAGGGAGGAGGAGACGGAGACGCGAGGGAGACGGAGACGCGAGGGAGACGGAGACGCGAGGGAGACGGAGACGCGAGGGAGACGGAGACGCGAGGGAGACGGAGACGCGAGGGAGACGGAGACGCGAGGGAGACGGAGACGCGAGCTGAACGCGGTTGCAGTGTAATGGAGATGGTTAAGTGAGACGGAGTTGGAGACGTGAGACGGAAACGTAAGACAGAGACGTGAACTGGACGCAGTTGCAGAGTGATGGAGATGGTGAAGGGAGACAGAGACGTGAGACAGACACGGTGAAGGGAGACTGAGGCGGAGACGTGAACTGTACGCGGTTGCAGTGCGATGGAGATGGTGAAGTGTGATGGGAGACGGAGACGTGAGCTGGACGCGGTTGCGGTGAGGCGAAACGGTGAGGTGAGACGGCGACGGTGAGCTGGACGCGGTTGCAGAGTGACGGAGATGGTGAAGCAAAATGGAGACGGAGACGTGACGTGAGACAGACGCGGTTGCAGTGTGACGGAGACGGTGAGGCAAGACGGAGACGTGAGCTAGAGGCGGTTGTAGTGAGACGGAGACGGTGATTTGAGACGGTGACGCTAGGTGGAGACGTGAGACGGTGACGTGAGCTGGACGCGGTTGCAGTGCGATGGAGATGGTGACGTGAGATGGAGATGGTGATGCGAGACTGAGACGGTGAAGTGAGACGGTTGCAGCGAGACGGAGTTGGTTGCGTACTACCAAGAGACATGTGAAATCCAGGAGTTCCTGTGCTTACAGGAGAAGAGCACAGGGATGACTTTATTTACTGGCTTCTGCTCTTCAATGTCCAACCAGCACGCTGGGGTAAGTTGGTGGCCAAGCTTTTTGTTTGTAAAAAAAAAAAGTGAGGTCACTGACCTGGTTACTTTGTCAGGCAGGGCTGTCTAGATCACATGAGTGAACTGAATGCCAAGGGCTAATAGATGGAGAATCCAATAACAAGAGTAAGAGCCATTCTTCAGTAATAGTGAGCAAGTCGTTGTAAACAAACTGATTGGGGTTTAGGATTCGGCCCCCCTACAAGAAGGTTCTGCAGCGATTGTACAAACAGATAATAATGAGTTTCCATTTTAGACCGTGCTTGTCAGATTTCAAGAAGAACTTCTCTATAAACAAACAATCTATGGAACAAAACATCTTATATCGGAAGGTCTCGCCCCATCATGGACTATATACATTATACTATATTTTACTTCCTGGTTCCTGGCCTAGGCCACAATGTCATACATCCCAGGAGTCTTCATGGGAGGAGGGGCTTTCTCAGCTAATCACACCCTCGTGCCTGAGCTAAGGGCAGATGAATTCAAGTAAATGCTACATCTGCCCTTACTCAAGATGGCCATGGTCAGAAATGCCAGGGGACTTCAATGTGATTCATCAACAAATAAAAGGATGGATGAGGGAGTTTGCCTGGAATATCAACCCTTTCATGCCTATTTCTGACATTTGTTGCTTACAAGTTCAAATGTGTATTTTTTGCTATTATTATCGATTTATTTCTAGAAAATTACTTAGAACCCTCAACCATCATATATTTTTTTTTTTTAGCAGAGACCCTAGAGAATAAAATGGCGATTGTTGCAATATTGTATGTCACACTGTAATTGCGCAGTGGTTTTTCAAACAAAATTTTGGGGAGAAAAAAAAATACACTTTCATGAATAAAAAAAAAAAAAAAAAAAAGAAGTCAACCCAATTTTTTGTTGTGATGTGAAAGATGATGCTACACCGAGCAAATAGATACCAACCTGTCACGTTTTGAAATTGCACACACTTGTGAACGCACATTTGGTGACAAACTATGGTACCTAAAAATCTCCATAGGCGAGGCTTTACATTCTTTTTATAGTTACCAGGTTAGTTTTACAGAGGCGGTCTACTGCTAGAATTATTGCTCTCGCTCTGACGATCGGGGGGATACCTCAAATGTGGTTTGAACAACATTTACATATGCGTGCGCTACTTGTACTTCAAAGTATTCAGATCGTCAAAACCTGCGAATCTGAATACTGTCTTTTTTTTATAAACGGCGCCATTGGCAGCCGGGTAAACCGGAAGGGACGTTGCTTGTGTGTTTAGACATAGGAGACGCGATCGAAGCCGTTTCCGGGTTCGTTGCAGTCTCACTCTAGCCGGCGGAAGTCCTGGATCGTTGCTCGAGTCTCCCAGTGGGAAGGGGGGGGATGGGGGACAACGGGACGTCCAATCTCGTCTCTTTGGGATAACAGCCAATCGGCTTTTAGCGGCATCGTCTGTTATCCCTAAAGACCGCCAGCCGTGGAGGCAAATGTGCGCACAGTCGGCACTAAGGGGGTTAAAAATGAATTAAACAGCATTTCGTGTTTGTGGCGCTCAGTTTAGCTCCACTTTTATACCAGTATTGACCAATCGTGATCTCAGCAAGAATGTAAAATAGAGGAATAAAAAGAAGAACTAATAAAAACACAAAGTAGAAGTAGAAGACGTGGGTTTTGTATTTTGATCCCGGGTCCTCCCAGAAGGATCCTCCATAGTGATGGTCTTGGATGGTCCTCAATGAAAATCAGCGGTTTCCTCGGGGGGGGGGGGGGGGGGCATCATATCCGGGCAGAGCTGGTCCCTTCCCCCGGGATGAAACGCGGACGATACATTGCTGGAAATACGGAGGAATCTCATACTGAACTCTTTGTTTTTAGAGTTTTGCCCTTTAGCACGGATGACAGAAGCCGGTGGAGCTGCGAAATTCCAGCTCTTCCCTCCGCGCTGCAATCATGTGCCGGGAGCCTCTCTAGATTCTTCTATTCTGGGATCACTGAAACCACCAAAACTTGTAAAAAAATATTTGCAACCCTCACAAGTGATACATTCATCCCGAGGGGAACCGCGGGGGGCCATCCGTATACCTGCAATACCAAAGCCACCCATTCGTTGTAGAGGCCACAACCCAACCGCCAAAAGATCCTTATTATTTTATACACACATTTCAGATCCGGCCGGGGCTCCACTAATACAGAGATGAGCACCGCTGGTCCCCAGAATAAGGTAGGTGCCTGGCTGTCATGCCGCTCCCCAGGGTTCAATACTTTACAGTCACCATGCTGGGAGAAGGCGGCAGATTCATCTACCTTCATAAGCATTATTTGGGAACAGTGACCAAGTGAAGAGGACATGGACCTGGCTATGATGACTGGCAGGGTCATCAGGATCACAACACTGCATGAACAGAATTATAAATCTTTGGCAGGTAAGACGGCTCGTATATAGGATATATCTTTGGGCTTTTTTTTTTTTTTTTTTTTTTTAAACCCAACCCCGGGCTCCCACCACCTACAACTAGACCCTCTCCTCCCCGGAGTCCCTCCTTGAGTGCAGATTTCTCTTTGATATATTTCTTGTTTTCCATAGTCTTCTTTCCAGCCATGTAATATCTGAGGTCCTCCTCCTCGTCTGCCAATCTTCTCCAGCAGTGGGCAGTCATTGGTCTTCACATTGAGGGATATTGGGCTTCATTCAACCCAGAAAAGACTAAGCAAATCTTGTGGTGGAAGAGTACTGTGAAGGACATCTCTAGATCAAAGGTGAGTATTGATGCCTAAGCTGCTGCTGGGGGACTAATTTATCCTCTAAAAAAAATAATAATAATTGGAAAACAGATGGGTGAGAGAGGGAGGGAAGGTAGGTGTTGGGGCCAGTATGGCGTGTACAATACAATTCGGTGGATGGATCCCAAGACTGTGCAATCATTTCATTTCTTGAAGACAGAGACTTTTTATGTTGCAGCTGCATATTTACTGTCAATGTTTAGCTAAGACAGGTCTGGACAAATCTCTCCCAGGAACTAAACCCCAGGAGCCAGAACTACGCAACCTGACTATGACTATAGGAGGTATCTGAACTCTAGACAGAAACAGGACCACAATACCCCACAATGTGCCCCCAAATTATCAGCTAAAAAAAAAAAAAAAAAAAAAGGGAATCTCTGCTGTGCAGTCATGAACCTTCACAGTTCAGTGAAGACCCCAGAGCTCTGGAACTTGCTGCTCCTAGATGGAGTTCTGCTGCTTGCCGCTCCTACGTCCCCGAGCTCCGCTGCTTGCCGCTCCTACATCGCCCAGCTCCGCTGCTTGCCGCTCCTACATCGCCCAGCTCCGCTGCTTGCCGCTCCTACATCGCCCAGCTCCGCTGCTTGCCGCTCCTACATCGCCCAGCTCCGCTGCTTGCCGCTCCTACATCGCCCAGCTCCGCTGCTTGCCGCTCCTACATCGCCCAGCTCCACTGCTTGCCACTCCTACATCGCCCAGCTCCGCTGCTTGCTGCTCCTACGTCCCAGAGCTCCACTGCTTGCCGCTCCTAGATCCCAGAGCTCCGCTGCTTCAAACCATGTAATCATGCCAAGACAGAAGTACAATAAATCACACTTGCTTAATAATAAAAATGAATAGAACAAACATAGCCAAAGTTCAGTAACTGGAACAGATAGTCAGCCAAGCCAGAAGTCAGGGATCAATGTAGTGGAATAGCAAGCAGGATCTGGAGCCAGATGGGATGTCAGCCAAGCATGTCTTGAACAGGAACACAGGAGATGGTTTCTGTGATGTGGCAAAGGCAGAACTTCTGGACTGGAAGGCCTAAGTAGGCAGATCCGATGAGCAGGTTATCATCAACAGGTGAGGCACTGTGAAGAGATAGGATCTGGCAATTAGCCGACAGCTGAGCAGCCAGCTCAGAGAAGGAAGGGCCGAGCCCAGCCCTGACACCTAGATCCCGGAGCTCTGGTCCTTGCTGCTCCTAGCAATGATTTGTCCATTTGTTACATTCTGGTTCCAGGAAGAGCAATAACAATAATCAGCATTTAGTCCATTCTGCCTGAAGAATGACTAGTACTGAGCGCTCGAGAAGAGAGGGGAGGAGTATAACAGAAAGCGGCTCGCATCGCCCTTTGAACACGGGACTGCCCACATTTGCCCACTTTTTTGGATAAAGAAATGTCAACAGAAATGCAAGTTTTTATGAGACTTTAACATTCTATATTTTGAGTCTGCAATGTTCCCAGGCAGGTGCGTCATACAGCATCACGGCTTACAGGTGGATGGGAAATATTCCACCATTAATCCCACCGGCTCTCACCTCCAGCAGACGGAACGCCCCATCTGCAGCGCTGCAATAAACAGCCTTCAGGAGGCTCTGCACCAATGAAATCCTCTCTCAGAGTTTACTGAGTTTTTCCTGTTCATCCACCACATTGTCATCGGAGGCCGAAACATTCAGAAATCCCAAAAGAACCGGCTATGCTAATCCTTCATTACAGACGGCTGAACCATCAGACACTGAAATTTAATATAACAAGTTTCCTGGTAAATCTCATCTCCATAAAGTAGACTTCCGGGAAAAGAGCAGGAATTTGTAAGAATCCCACCACTCCACACTTCCATTGTTCTAATAGTACCACCTTATAATAGGAGGGAGTTATGTACTTGTATTCTCTCCCTGTCCAGCCCAATCTCAGGTTGTAAGGTCCCTATGGAGAAGACAACTGAGAAAACACCCCTTGTTATTTATCGGGAACATAGCAACAGAAATTAGAAGTAAACCCATGGGAGACGAGAACTGATAATGAGACCACATAAAAAATGAATCCGAAGTCCATGGAATCACTAGGAGAGCACAACCAAAGCCCGCCTAACCAGAATCCCATCTGAGGAGCTCTACATATGCCACCAGACCATTCGTGCCAAGCTGTCCTAAGGACAGAGAGACTCCAATAAAGTAAGTTTTGTTGAACAAATGTATCCACAGCGGTGTATGCCTGGGGAGGGGGTCCCGGAAAGATGGGCCCAGATGGCAGAGGCACCCGTCCCAAGCATCGCGGCGGAGGATCCCGTCCCAAGCATCGCGGCGGAGGATCCCGTCCCAAGCATCGCGGCGGAGGATCCCGTCCCAAGCATCGCGGCGGAGGATCCCGTCCCAAGCATCGCGGCGGAGGATCCCGTCCCAAGCATCGCGGCGGAGGATCCCGTCCCAAGCATCGCGGCGGAGGATCCCGTCCCAAGCATCGCGGCGGAGGATCCCGTCCCAAGCATCGCGGCGGAGGATCCCGTCCCAAGCATCGCAGCAGAGGATCCCATCCCAAGCATCGCAGCAGAGGATCCCATCCCAAGCATCGCAGCAGAGGATCCCGTCCCAAGCATCGCAGCAGAGGATCCCGTCCCAAGCATCGCAGCAGAGGATCCCGTCCCAAGCATCGCAGCAGAGGATCCCGTCCCAAGCATCGCAGCAGAGGATCCCGTCCCAAGCATCGCAGCAGAGGATCCCGTCCCAAGCATCGCAGCAGAGGATCCCATCCCAAGCATCGCAGCAGAGGATCCCATCCCAAGCATCGCAGCAGAGGATCCCATCCCAAGCATCGCAGCAGAGGATCCCATCCCAAGCATCGCAGCAGAGGATCCCATCCCAAGCATCGCAGCAGAGGATCCGCTCCATCTCTCCTGTTTACCATTTTCACCCAAAAGAAAGAAAATCCCCAAATTTTGGGTTGTCACCAGAACAGGACCAGAGGAAAAATATTCCAATGAGAACATCCAACAAGGGATCTCTCCTCACTTCTCGTTTGGTTATGGGACAGGAAGTGAAGGGAAATCTCCCCAATAGGGAAAATAAATCTGACGCGTTATAACCCTCCATTACTCGGTCCAAACTGATCTTCTATCTTAGGGCTTATTAGGGCACTAAGGACGTGGTGAAGTGTTACGGTTACAGGGAGGGGTACGTGTTTGGGGGGGGGGGGGGGGGGTGGAAGAGTTCATAATAGTTTGCAGCTTTTTCACCCTTTAGGGAACGTTGCCTTTTCACAATTTCAATGCTGAAAGTCAGGAGACGGAAAGTCCAGCGTTGGGCACCGGCTCCCAAAAACACAGATTGCTTTACCTGAGCCCAACTCACAGAGAGCTCCAATCATTGGCTGAATTGTAGGTTAGGCTGAGGGAGTCCTAAGGTGAGTCTCTGCACCCCAAGAATAGACCGGCCCCAGGGAACACGCCATCACATTTCAATGTCCATTAATTATCATCTGTTTGCTCTGTATGTCTCATATCCACAATCGACAACTAGGAAAAATATATAAACTGGACTTTCTGGATTTTCTACCTTTGTTGGGATCACTGAGAATGAATCGGTTCACAGTACACAATACACGTGTGACAATATGGAAATCATTCACTGTCCTTCCTCTGGGCACAAGAACACGACGCTTAGGGGTGAGCTTCGGATCAAGTTAAAGTTTTATGTCCAGCTAATACTTATTTCATGTTGTGAGTTCTTCTGGATGTTTTTGTCCACTACTTCCAGGATTCCCAGCATGCTTTGCAGCTTCTCCATTTCTCAAGACTACATATCCCAAAGTCCCTTGGTGCCTGCTAGTAGAAATTCCTGAAAAGCCTCCGCCTCCTAAAACTCCTCCCCTCAGGAGACGGCTCTGCAATGCACAGGGCATAGTGACTCCGTGTCAGAGAATTCCGGGAAATCAATGTGTGGGGTCTTCTTCCGAGTGATAGGAGGAGGCTGGAGATCAAGAAGAGTTCTACTTTAGGACTGAATAGAGGATGAAATACGGCGTCAGGGTCACTCACCTGGGCCGCTCCTCCGGAGAGTTGTCACCTCCATTTCTATGAGGAGCCGCATCATACATTCCGCCATTAAAAATCCAATTACTGTATTCTAGGTATAACCCTGGACTGACAACGCTCTATATTCAAGACAAATGTTCCCCCGCACAGTAGAGTCCGGTTATAAGCAGCCCCTTGAGCAGCCCGAAACGCATCAATGACAGCCGAGTAGAACAACTCCTCTGTTCAGGATGATAACCACAATGTAATAAATGGCTTTTTAAAAGACAGAACTCTGCCAGCTATAAAATTCTCTCTTTACATCATTTTAATATTTTACCAAATAGGCTGGCAAGAGTCCCAGAGCACTCTGGGTAAGCCGAATTGTCACCTTAGAGGTAACCCAAACAATATGTTTCCCCATCATTTTCTATGATTCATGCCGGAATCACTCGGCTCCTGCCGCAGGGAAGATTTCTCCGGGAGTGTAAAGAATGAAGCTTTACGGATCTCCACCTCTGTCCCCAACACCTCGCACCCCCGTCCCCAACCCAACCACCTCGCACCCCTGTCCCCAACACCTCGCACCCCCGTCCCCAACCCAACCACCTCGCACCCCTGTCCCCAACACCTCGCACCCCCGTCCCCAACCCAACCACCTCACACCCCCGTCCCCAACACCTCGCACCCCCGTCCCCAACACCTCGCACCCCCATCCCCAACACCTCGCACCCCCGTCCCCAACCCAACCACCTCGCACCCCCGTCCCCAACACCTCGCACCCCCTGTCCCCAACCCAACCACCTCGCACCCCCGTCCCCAACACCTCGCACCCCCGTCCCCAACACCTCGCACCCCCATCCCCAACCACCTCGCACCCCCATCCCCAACCACCTCGCACCCCCGTCCCCAACACCTCGCACCCCCGTCCCCAACACCTCGCACCCCCGTCCCCAACACCTCGCACCCCCGTCCCCAACACCTCGCACCCCCGTCCCCAACACCTCGCACCCCCGTCCCCAACACCTCGCACCCCCGTCCCCAACCCAACCACCTCGCACCCCCGTCCCCAACACCTCGCACCCCCGTCCCCAACCCAACCACCTCGCACCCCCGTCCCCAACACCTCGCACCCCCGTCCCCAACCCAACCACCTCGCACCCCCGTCCCCAACACCTCGCACCCCCGTCCCCAACCCAACCACCTCGCACCCCCGTCCCCAACACCTCGCACCCCCGTCCCCAACCCAACCACCTCGCACCCCCGTCCCCAACACCTCGCACCCCCGTCCCCAACCCAACCACCTCGCACCCCCGTCCCCAACACCTCGCACCCCCGTCCCCAACACCTCGCACCCCCGTCCCCAACACCTCGCACCCCCGTCCCCAACCCAACCACCTCGCACCCCCGTCCCCAACACCTCGCACCCCCGTCCCCAACCCAACCACCCCCTGTCCCCAACACCTCGCACCCCCGTCCCCAACACCTCGCACCCCCGTCCCCAACACCTCGCAACCCCGTCCCCAACACCTCGCAACCCCGTCCCCAACACCTCGCACCCCCTGTCCCCAACACCTCGCACCCCCGTCCCCAACACCTCGCACCCCCGTCCCCAACACCTCGCACCCCCGTCCCCAACCCAACCACCTCGCACCCCTGTCCCCAACCCAACCACCTCGCACCCCTGTCCCCAACCCAACCACCTCGCACCCCCGTCCCCAACACCTCGCACCCCCATCCCCAACACCTCGCACCCCCATCCCCAACCCAACCACCTCGCACCCCCGTCCCCAACACCTCACACCCCCGTCCCCAACACCTCGCACCCCCGTCCCCAACACCTCGCACCCCCGTCCCAACCACCTCGCACCCCCCGTCCCCAACACCTCGCACCCCCCGTCCCCAACACCTCGCATCCCCCGTCCCCAACACCTCGCACCCGCATCCCCAACCCAACCCCCTCGCACCCGCATCCCCAACCCAACCACCTCGCACCCCTGTCCCCAACACCTCGCACCCGCATCCCCAAACCAACCACCTCGCACCCGCATCCCCAACCCAACCACCTCGCACCCCCGTCCCCAACACCTCGCCCCCCCGTCCCCAACACCTCGCCCCCCCGTCCCCAACACCTCGCCCCCCCCCCCCCGTCCAACACAACCACCTCGCCCCCCCGTCCCAAACACCTCGCCCCCCATCCCCAACCCAACCACCTCGCACCCGCATCCCCAACCCAACCACCTCGCACCCGCATCCCCAACCCAACCACCTCGCACCCCCATCCCCAACCCAACCACCTCGCACCCCCATCCCCAACCCAACCACCTCGCACCCCCGTCCCCAACCCAACCACCTCGCAACCCCGTCCCCAAACACCTCGCACCCCCGTCCCCAACCCAACCACCTCGCACCCCTGTCCCCAACACCTTGTACCTGTCCCCAACACCTCGCACCCGCATCCCCAACCCAACCACCTCGCACCCCCATCCCCAACCCAACCACCTCGCACCCGCATCCCCAACACCTCACCCCCCCTGTCCCCCTGTCCCAGACACAACCACCTCGCCCCCCGTCCCCCAACACCTCGTCCCCCCGTCCCCAACACAACCACCTCGCACCCCCGTTCCCAACACAACCACCTCGCACCCCCGTCCCCAACACAACCACCTCGCACCCCCGTCCCCGACCACCTCGCACCCCCGTCCCCGACCACCTCGCACCCCTGTCCCCAACACAACCAACCCTGTCCCCGTCCCCAACCACCTCGCACCCCCCAACCCAAACACCTCGCAACCCAGTCCCCAACCACCTTGCACCCCCGGGGGGGGGGGGGGGGGGCTGCCTGTGTGGGAGGGAGGGGGGAGGGGTTGTGTTTGGGGGGGTGGAGGGGGGGTGTATGTGGGGGGGTGAGGGAAGGCTGTGTGTGTGGGAGGGAGAGGGGGGGGGGGGGAGGGTGTGTGTGTGGAGTTGTCAATCTCTGATCCCCAGAATAATGAAACGCGTTGCACGGAGGCATTGATTGTTATTTTATGGATTAGAAGCCTTTGCCTGCACAGCTCGGGATACACATTCCACAGCTGGGGGGGGAGCAGCCAACGTCACCCGCAGGTTTATATGCCGGATTGGGGGCTTAGCACCTCCACAATGGCAGATGACAGATCGCATTTCATGGATCCAATCACTGCGCCAGCCGCAGACATCGATTGGTGGAACGAGGTGCCGCTACCCAGAAGACACCTCTTCAGTTCTAATGAACCTGATTGTTATATTTATGTAGAAGTCCCCCTCCCCCTTCATTCTATCAATTACTGGACCCCCCCCCCCAGCCTGGTCAGAAAGAGGTCTTCTACACAGGTGTATGTGGGGTGAGAGAGTATATACAGGTGTATAGGGGGGGGGAAGCATATACAGGTGTATATGGGGGGGGAGCATATACAGGTGTATATGGGGGGGGGGAGCATATACAGGTGTATATGGGGGGGGGGAGCATATACAGGTGTATATGGGGGGGGAGCATATACAGGTGTATATGGGGGGGGGGAAGCATATACAGGTGTATATGGGGGGGGGGAAGCATATACAGGTGTATATGGGGGGGGGGAAGCATATACAGGTGTATATGGGGTGGGGGAGCATATACAGGTGTATATGGGGGGGGAGCATATACAGGTGTATAGGGGGGGGAGCATATACAGGTGTATAGGGGGGGGAGCATATACAGGTGTATATGGGGGGGGAGCATATACAGGTGTATATGGGGGGGGGAAGCATATACAGGTGTATATGGGGGGGGAGCATATACAGGTGTATATGGGGGGGGGAGTATATACAGGTGTATATGGGGGGAGCATATACAGGTGTATATGGGGGGGGGGGAGCATATACAGGTGTATATGGGGGGGGGGAGCATATACAGGTGTATATGGGGGGGGGGAGCATATACAGGTGTATATGGGGGGGGAGCATATACAGGTGTATATGGGGGGGGGAGCATATACAGGTGTATATGGGGGGGGAGTATATACAGGTGTATATGGGGGGAGTATATACAGGTGTATATGGGGGGGAGTATATACAGGTGTATATGGGGGGGGAGTATATACAGGTGTATATGGGGGGGGGAGTATATACAGGTGTATATGGGGGGGAGTATATACAGGTGTATATGGGGGGGGGAGTATATACAGGTGTATATGGGGGGGGGAGTATATACAGGTGTATATGGGGGGGGGAGTATATACAGGTGTATATGGGGGGGAGTATATACAGGTGTATATGGGGGGGGAGTATATACAGGAGTATATGGGGGGGAGTATATACAGGTGTATATGGGGGGGGGGGGGAGTATATACAGGTGTATATGGGGGGAGTATATACAGGTGTATATACAGGTGTATATGGGGGGGGTATATACAGGTTTATATGGCTGTAGGATTGGCTGTATGTAGGTATACAGATGGCGGGTATACGGGGGGTAGATGGTGGTATTTATGTTCACATGCATGGGGGGGGGGGTGGGGGATTGTAGACGTCGCAGTTGGAGGGCAGTATCACCTGAAGGCGACTGCACCACATGTATGAGGGCAGCACAGTGGTGTAGTGGTTAGCACTCTCACTTAGCACTAATAGGGTCGCTGGTTCAAATCCTGCCCATGACACCATCTGCCTGGAGTTTGCATGTTCTGCATAGGTAGCACTATACAAGTCACTCATTCATTCATGATGGTGCAGCAAGGTGGTGGCGGGTTCTTAGGGGGTAAATCATCCTCACTACAAGTCCCAGAACTCCCTAGAGAGGAGGACATACTTAGCCTTGTAGTCCAGGGGAGGAGAGGAGGCCACGCTGAGCCTTGTAGTCCGGGGGGAGGAGGCCACGCTGAGCCTTGTAGTCCGGGGGGAGGAGGCCACGCTGAGCCTTGTAGTCCGGGGGGAGGAGGCCACGCTGAGCCTTGTAGTCCGGGGGGAGGAGAGGAGGCCACGCTGAGCCTTGTAGTCCGGGGGGAGGAGAGGAGGCCACGCTGAGCCTTGTAGTCCGGGGGAGGAGGCCACGCTGAGCCTTGTAGTCCGGGGGAGGAGGCCACGCTGAGCCTTGTAGTCCGGGGGGAGGAGGCCACGCTGAGCCTTGTAGTCCGGGGGGAGGAGGCCATGCTGAGCCTTGTAGTCCGGGGGGAGGAGGCCACGCTGAGCCTTGTAGTCCGGGGGGAGGAGGCCACGCTGAGCCTTGTAGTCCGGGGGGAGGAGGCCACGCTGAGCCTTGTAGTCCGGGGGGAGGAGGCCACGCTGAGCCTTGTAGTCCGGGGGGAGGAGGCCACGCTGAGCCTTGTAGTCCTGCAGTCAATGGGTGTGAAATGTCGGAGAAGTGATGAGGACGATCTTTAAGTGAATTGACAGAAATCCCGCTGCCCAGAACTGACCTGAACACACCAGACCGCCACCCCTATCTGCAGACAACGATCACACTGATCATCGATTGTCTCCCAGTCCTTCGTTCAGCTGATCTCTGGCACTCGTTTACATAGGTGAATAAAACAAACGCAGACAGTGTGAGTTCTCTACAAATATAAACACATCGATCGATGGATGGGGCCGGACACACAGCTGTGTCCACAAATATAAAGGTGCCGCGTCCGGAGCCGATCGCATCCGACAATTGGATGTCTGTGTGAACGTATAACATGTAAACGCATGCAGAGATAACGGGGGGGGGGGATTTCATAGAACAGCCGCCAGTGCAGAGAATAATCGATCGTCTGTGGTTACAATCATTGCAATCCATTCAGATATTTGTGTGAATAATGTACGGAACGTGTACACCTCCCCTCCCCCATGTGGTTAACTTAAAGGGAAAGTATCAGGATAGGAAGAAGAAGCTGCGATCCCACCTGGGGGTCCTGACCCCCCCATTCATGTCCCCCTGGGGGTCCTGACCCCCCCCATTCATGTCCCCCTGGGGGTCCTGACCCCCCCCATTCATGTCCCCCTGGGGGTCCCGACCCCCCCCATTCATGTCCCCCTGGGGGTCCCGACCCCCCCATTCATGTCCCCCTGGGGGTCCTGACCCCCCCATTAGTACTGAGTCCCCCCAGGGGGTCCTAATCCCCCCCTGAGCACGGCGGCTCACCGAGGATCTCCCACCTGGAACAACAAGTCAGACATGACAGCTTCAATCAGCAGCTTCTCACACTGGCCCAGGAAGGTGATTGAGGGTCTTACCTGCTAGGAGGGAGAGGGGCAGCAGCAGCCAGAAGAGCGCCCCACACAGGACATGGAGGTCCATCACCGGGTGGATGAGCGATGGTGGTCAGGTGGGGGATGGGATCAGATCCCTCCGGATCCCTCCATTCCTCTCCCCGATGTCTATAGAAGTGTCTGTGAGAGGAGATCCCATTGAATGACAGCGGGGGAGGGGGGGTAACCTCCACACCAGCCCCTCCCCCTCCTCCGGTAAAAGTTTTTACTGATCCGCTCCTTGAATTGGACCCTCCCCCCTCCAGGAACTTTCACTGAGTTTATATACCACCCGCCTCCTCCCCCACCCAAAGACAGACCCCGAGGGGGGGCAACGACTCAGGGAAAGAGGGAGACCCCAAACTCTGATACCCTCTGCATGGGCAGAAGGGTCACCTCAGGGGGGTCCTACTATCTGCCCCTAGAGAAGGGGAACCCCCACTATCTGCCCCTAGAGAAGGGGAACCCCCACTATCTGCCCCTAGAGAAGGGGAACCCCCACTATCTGCCCCTAGAGAAGGGGAACCCCCACTATCTGCCCCTAGAGAAGGGGAACCCCCACTATCTGCCCCTAGAGAAGGGGAACCCCACTATCTCCCCCTAGAGAAGGGAACCCCACTATCTGCCCCTAGAGAAGGAAAACCCCACTATCTGCCCCTAGAGAAGGAAAACCCCACTATCTCCCCCTAGAGAAGGGAACCCCACTATCTGCCCCTAGAGAAGGGAACCCCACTATCTGCCTCTAGAGAAGGAAAACCCCACTATCTGCCCCTAGAGAAGGGAACCCCCACTATCTGCCCCTAGAGAAGGGAACCCCCACTATCTGCCCCTAGAGAAGGGAACCCCACTATCTGCCCCTAGAGAAGGGAACCCCACTATCTCCCCCTAGAGAAGGGGAACCCCACTATCTCCCCCTAGAGAAGGGAACCCCACTATCTGCCCCTAGAGAAGGGAACCCCACTATCTGCCCCTAGAGAGGGGAACCCCACTATCTGCCCCTAGAGAAGGGAACCCCCACTATCTGCCCCTAGAGAAGGGAACCCCCACTATCTGCCCCTAGAGAAGAGGAACCCCCACTATCTGCCCCAATAGATTACCCCCTGTCTGCCCCTGAGGAGAGGACAGGAGACACCTGTACAGGAATCTTCACCCCTCAGCCTTGTGTCCGGTCACCTCATCCTCCGGTCCTCCCCTCCCCCCTCCGGTCCTCCCGCCTCGCTGTTTGTTTTTTTTTCTATTTCGCTCTTTTTTCCGAGTTTACTCAACAAGCCGAATAACCGCGATACCGCCCGCAGCGCCCCCTGGTGTCCGCTCCGCGGTACGGCACTACGTTCCCCCTATCTATCTCTATACAGTGTGATGTGGATGATAGACGCCCCCTGGTGTCCGCTGTACTGCACTACATTCCCCCTATCTATCTCTATACTGTGTGATGTGGATGATAGACTCCCCGCAGCGCCCCCTGGTGTCCGCTCCGCTGTACTGCACTACGTTCCCCCTATCTATCTCTATACTGTGTGATGTGGATGATAGACTCCCCGCAGCGCCCCCTGGTGTCCGCTCCGCTGTACTGCACTACGTTCCCCCTATCTATCTCTATACTGTGTGATGTGTGGAGGAATGATAAGAGATTGCTGAGAGGGGAAGATTTGTTCCCTGCCAAGGAAGATTGTGGTGGCCTCATATCATCATCTCTGTCGCAGAACCCCATTCACACCGGGCGCAGCGGGAACACGCCTTCATGCACATGCGGGTTTTTGGCACACAGTCGACTTCTATCCACATGGGGGGTGCTTTTAGCAATGCGTGTCACAAGCACAGCGAACATTTTCAGCCCATTCCTGATTTCTGACACGTTTCTCAGAATACGTATGGGACCACCGTCTCTCGCACACAGGCACCAAAACCACCCCATTATTAGACATTCTCGTGTTTTTGTAGTGATGTGAATGCGGCTCGTTCATCTCAGGGGGGTAAATATCGGTAAAGTAACGCCATATTTACATCATGAGAAAATATACCGATTGCCATTATTGGTCGAGACTTTACAAACAGACGCACAAATATGCAAAAATCGCAGAGATTATGTTACAGCCGGCTTACCACAGAGTGCCAATACAGAGGAGACACTCACCACAGAGCAGCAATACAGAGGAGACACTCACCACAGAGCAGCAATACAGAGGAGACACTCACCACAGAGCAGCAATACAGAGGAGACACTCACCACAGAGCAGCAATACAGAGGAGACACTCACCACAGAGCGGCAATAAAGAGGAGAAGACACTCACCACAGAGCGGCAATAAAGAGGAGAAGACACTCACCACAAAGCAGCAATACAGAGAAGAAGACACTCACCACAGAGCGGCAATACAGAGAGGACACTCGCCTTAGAGCAGCAATACAGAGGAGGAGACACTCGCCACAGAGCGGCAATACAGAGGAGGAGACATTTGCCACAGAGCAGCAATACAGAGAGGACACTCGCCTTAGAGCAGCAATACAGAGGAGGAGACACTCGCCACAGAGCAGCAATACAGAGGAGGTCACAGTCCCCACAGAGCGCCATGACAGAGAATGGCAATACAGTAGAGGAGACCCTCACCTCAGGAGCGGCAGTTCACAGTAGGGGACACTCGCTGCAGCCAGCAATACAGAGGAGGAGACACTCACCGCAGAGCAGCAATACAAATGAGGAGACACTCGTCGCAGAGAGGCAATGCAGGAGAGGAGACACTTGCCGAAGAGCAGTAATACATAGAAGTAGGCACTCAACACTGAGCAGCAATACAGAGAAGGAGACACTGACTACAGAGCGGCAATACAGAGGATGGCAATACAGAGGAGAAGACACACGCCAGAGTGGCAATACAGAGGAGACACTCTCTACAGAGTGGCGATACAGAGGAGACACTCTCTGCAGAGTGGCGATATAGAGGAGACACTCTCTACAGAGTGGCGATACAGAGAAGGAGACACTCTCTACAGAGCGGCGATACAGAGGAGACACTCTCTACAGAGTGGCGATACAGAGAAGGAGACACTCGCCGCAGAGCGGCAATACAGAGAAGGAGACACTCGCCGCAGAGCGGCAATACAGAGAAGGAGACACTCGCCGCAGAGCGGCAATACAGAGAAGGAGACACTCGCCACAGAGCGGCAATACAGAGAAGGAGACACTCGCCACAGAGCGGCAATACAGAGAAGGAGACACTCGCCGCAGAGCGGCAATACAGAGAAGGAGACACTCGCCGCAGAGCAGCAATACAGAGAAGGAGACACTCGCCGCAGAGCGGCAATACAGAGAAGGAGACACTCACCGCAGAGCGGCAATACAGAGGAGGAAACGTTCACCGTAGAGCAGCAATACAGAGGAGAAGATACTCACCACCGAGCAGGAATACAGAGGAGAAGATACTCACCACAGAGCGGGAATACAGAGGAGGAGATACTCACCACAGAGTGGCAATACAGAGAAGGAGACATTCGCCGCAGAGTGGCAATACAGAGAAGGAGACACTATCGCAGAGCGACAATACAGAGGAGGAGACATTTACGGCAGCTAGCAATACAGAGGAGACACTCACCACAGAGCGGCAATACAGAGGAGGAGACATTCACCATATAGCAGCAATATAGAGGAGAAGATACTCACCACAGAGCGGGAATACAGAGGAGGAGATACTCACCACAGAGCGGAAATACAGAGGAGGAGATACTCACCACAGAGCGGAAATACAGAGTAGGAGACACTCACCACAGAGCGGTAATACAGAGAAGGAGACACTCGTCGCAGAACGGCAGTACAGAGGAGAAGATACTCACCTCAGAGTGGCAATACAGAGGAGAAACCAATTTAAGGAATGGGAACAGGAAAAAAACGCAGAGAAGCAACACCAAAAAGACAAAATTAATCCTCTTCAGTACTGACCAGGGTGCTCAAAGACATATCCTTTACGTGAATCCGTATTAGTGCTTCCACCACCGTAAGTACAGGCCGCTCACCTCAAAGTATGGATCTCTGAATCAACAGATAGGTCAATCAAGCTTTCCCACAAGGGTGGTTAAAGATGATTATTGCCGTTTTAAGGGATTATAGAGCCAAAATCCTGCCCTTCCAAAACAGCAGTGGGATACCTCACTCACAGATAATGAATGGGCGGGAACGTGGTGACCATGCAAGATCAGTAAAATATACATAGTGCTCTCTGGTTGGCTAATACCGTAATTTATTGGTAAAATACATTTTACTCACAAGCAACAGAGCACCGATAACCCAGTGCTAGGATACAGAGCGTACAGACGTCTCATCTAGACAGAGAAAGGTGGCTGTGGATGACATCAGAGTCTTCCCGTCTTTCCGCACGCGTATCGTCCCTATGGGTGGGACTTCCTCAGCCCATAGGGAAGATATTGCCGTCATCTTGTCTTTTTTGGTGTTGCTTCTCTGCATTTTTTTTTTCCGTTTCACAATCTTTCAATTGGCTTTTTTACCTATATGAATTGGGACTGTTTTTATGGTTCTTCTTTGCCATATATGATCATTTTAGTGTTATTGTAGTGTTGTTTTATTTAGCGCTGCACTGTTTTTTATTTATATGTACTTGTCACAAGGATTGTTACATTGACCTTGAGTGTTCAGCTGCTTAGGTTGGAATTTTAGTTTTGGTTTTGCACTGACTGAACCTTATTCCATTTTTTTAATACAGAGGAGAAGAAACGCCACAGAGCAGCAAAACAGAGGAGGAAACACTCGCCGCAGCCAGCAATACAAAGGAGGAGACACTCACTGCAAAGCGGTAATACAGAGAAGGAGACACTCGCTGCAGAACAGCAATACAGAGGAGGAGACACTCGCTGCAGAGTGGCAATAAAGAGAAGGAGACACTCACTTCAGGAGCCGCAGTACAGAGGAGGAGACACTCGTCTCAGAGCAGCAAAACAGAGAGGAAGACTGACCAAATGTCCCACACTCCTCTTGAGTGCTTTTGTCATACACCGCTTCCTCCCAGGCTGAATATAGATATCAAATATTCCAACCGCAGACAACAGCAAACATGACAATACTTGTTTGGTTGCTGAACATGGACTGTTTATTAGAACAAGAATGCAATCTTATGTACAGTTGAAGAGGAGGTAACACCTCCTGCTCATATTACTCTAAGGCCGCGTACACACGGGCGGACTGTATGGCCAACTTAGTCTATCGAAACACATTTCAGCGGACAGTCCGCTCGTGTGTGGGCTTCAGCGGACTTTTTCAGCGTGCAGTCTGGCGTACTAAGTATTTCAGAATTTCCGTAATACTGTCCGTCATACTTTGGTTTCAGCGGACAATCCGCTCGTCAGTAGGCTAGTTCTACGGACTAAGAATGGCGCATGCCCAGAAAGGATTTACACGGCGGAAGGTTGCATTGCTGTGTATTCGACGTCCTATTTCTATTCCCGTCGTACGTGCTGTACACGTCATCGCGCAAGCTTTCGACGGACTGTTTGTGCATCCGTGTGTGGTCAAGTCCGTTCATTCGAAAGTAGGACGGACTGTCCGTCGGATTGTATGGCGGACTAAGTAGGCCATACAATCCGCCCGTGTGTACGTGGCTTAACAATACACCTGTAACCAGAAACATAATTAACACAAGCTAATTATCTAATCATTTACCCAGACTTGATGACTCAGAGATATGACCTTTCAGGGTAGACTTGCTGTCTCCTCACTTACAACTTACAATAAACATAAGTATAAACACATCCCCCAATAGTGCACCTAGGAGACAAAGGTGTGTTAATGAGCACAATAAACTATTGGGTGAAAGACCCGGGCTTTCCAGGTCTCATTAATCAACATTTCTTTCACATACATCTGTCCACAGAATCCCAAGCTGGCAGAGACCATCATGGCCTCCTTAATAGTGTACTTTTGCATTACATAACAAAATATCTTCCAAAATGCTTGTAGCTCCCTCAAATGCCAAGGCCCATAGTCGGTAAGCAAAAGGCTAGCATTCAGTCCCCTCCAAATGCCCCTGTCTCGGGTGAGTCTGTTACATTTCTCCCCCATCATAGGTTGACTAACAAGGTCCTAGACCTCCACCTGGTCTGGACATGCATTAGTTGGGCAGAGTGAACTCACATGGTCAGTCCGCATGATCTTCATTCTTGGCTGCAAGGAATGCAGATATCATTGACTCTCTGTCCGGCTGCCAGGGCTTCAGCTGGGTGGTTTTTAACATTCCGGTGCTCAGTCTGCTGCTGGTCAGAGGGCTCGATCACCCTGGCTTTCTGAAGCTGTAGAGACACAGCAGCGCTCTTCCCTGTTGCCAATGATTCAGCTGGGAGTCAGCTTTACTACATCAGCTTGTCGCTAGAGAGGGGGACCGACTGCCCCGGCTCCCTGGAACTCCACAGTTGATGCCGGTGCTGGGCAGAGGTTGGTAGAACTCTGTCATGTTGCCAGCACTTCTGCTGGGGACTCCACAACCACCTCTCCGGCTAACCGTTGGGGCAGAAGGCTGGATTCTTCCACTCCTAAACTGTGTAGCTGCCATTGGGGAGGTGAGCCGGCTGCTTCCTTTTCCATTCCCTCATCTGGCTGCTGGGATGACATGTCTGTGGTACTGTCTCCCTGTTGCACAGATCTTTGCTGGGGAGAAAAGACTGATTCCTAGAGATGGACGAACTTCCGACGGGGTGTTTCGCGAACGTGAACTGTGAACACGGCCAAAAGTTTGCGAACCGCAAAGTTTGCGGTGGACCCCGTTGACTTTAATGGCAGGTGAACCTTAAAAACCTCCAGGTCATATTTTCAGCCACAAAATACTTACTAGCTGTGCACACATAGTCCCACCACATGGCCACTGACATAACAAAAGTATGAAGTGAATCTGGGATCAACAACGACAAGCATTCTTTTTTTTATCTGTGAAATGTTGACAATTCAGGAGCGCATGAAGGCCATGGAGGAGAGGCAAGGTCAGGGCAGGCTATAAAGGGGATGCAAGAGATCATCAGTGCCACGGTCAGGCTAGCGCAGTACTGTGCCAGTGTCCCAGTGTGCCAACCTGTGCTTGAGCCCCTCCCTCTGCCCGGCCCTTACCCCCACCTATGCAGGGCTCCACTGCGGTGGTCCGCAGGTGCCAGTCCAGTTCTGATCTCAGCCATGGTGCTGGCACTGCCTGCTGATTGGCTTCTCCGCTGCTATCTCCCTCACTGTCTGAAACCAGCACCGCGATAGAGACTGAGCACTGACACCAGTACCGAGATAGAGAGCACTGACACCAGCACCGTGATAGAGAGCACTGACACCAGCACCGAGATAGAGAGCACTGACACCAGCACAGAGATAGAGAGCACTGACACCAGCACCGTGATAGAGATCACTGACACCAGCACAGAGATAGAGAGCACTTACACCAGCACAGAGATAGAGAGCACTGACACCAGCACCGTGATATATAATATGCTTTCTATATTTGAAAGAAAGTATATTATACCTGTACAACCCTATATACTGTACACCTAGAAAAGGACCTTTGTGGACCTAGTAGCAAGTGATTTGCAGACTGTCCCTCAGTCCCTACACTGATAAAAGACAGCTGCAGAATCGGGCAGCAATGAGCTCAGCAGCACAGCAGTCAAGTATAATATGCTTTCTATATTTGAAAGAAAGTATATTATACGTGTACAACCCTATATACTGTACTCCTATACCAGTCCTTAAAAGGACCTTTGTGGACCTAGAAGCTAGTGATTTGCAGACTGTCCCTCAGTCCCTACACTGATAAAAGACAGCTGCAGAATCGGTCAGCACTCAGCTCAGCAGTCAAGTATAATATGCTTCCTATATTTGAAAGAAAGTATATTATATGTGTACAACCCTATATACTGTACACCTATACCAGTCCTTAAAAGGAACATTGTGGACCTAATAGTAATAGCTAGTGATTAAACTGACTGTCCCTCCTCCACACAGCGTCCTGTCCCTACACTGACAAAAGACAGCTGCAGAATCGGTCAGCAGTGCACTCAGCAATCAGCAGCACAGCCGTCAGCAGCAGTGCACCAGAATCCTATATACTGTACACCTATACCAGTCCTTAAAAGGACCTTTGTGGACCTAATAGTAATACCTAGTGATTAAACTGACTGTCCCTGCTCCACACAACGTCCTGTCCCTACAATGACAAAAGACAGAATGTAAAATGGCCGCCAGATCAAGTCTATTTATAAGGTAGGGGGAATGTCCAATTGTCAATGTGCTGAAATGTCTCAATTGGCTGTCCTGTACCCCATGATGGATGTGTCATCATGGGTCAAAGTTCTTTCACAATGTAAACGCATATGTCCGCTGCCCGAAATGCGGCAGAAGTCCGCCGGTTCACAAACGAGCAAAATTTGCCTCGAACCGACCGCAGGGCGAACCGCAAGGCCATCCCTACTGATTCCTCCACCCTAGCCAACTGTTGGAGAGGGAATGATGAACACCTCCTCTCCCTTCTCCCCCTGTATCCCGATCTTCTGCTGGGAAGTGACCACCACCTTCTCACCGTGAGTCTCCGGAACTGCCAAAGGTGTGGGGCAGAGGTCTCGGACCCTCTGTCCGGTGGCCAGAGCTTCAGGTGGGGAAGTTCCTTGTAACTCCACAGATACTGCTGTTGGTGCTGGGCAGAGCACAGTGAAGTTTGGCCCTGATGCCAGCTCTTCTGCTGGAGGCTCACCAGGATGTTCTTTTTCAGCAGAAAAGTCTATCAAATCCCCTGTCACTGCAACTGGTGTCTGGGGATAGAGGTTCACCATCTCCTGTCCATGGAACCCAGAAGATGCTATCAGTGCTGAGCAGAGGTTAGCAGAGCTCTGCCCTGTTGTCAGCACTTCAGTTTTGGGGATGGCAATCTCCAGATTTTCCACTGCCGATTCTCTGGCATGCTGCTGGACAGGCACATTCCTCCATCCAAGATCATCCCATGCAGAGACAGGATCATCAAGGCCAGTCAGCACTTGCTGCATCCGCCATAAGACCTCCGCGTCCATAGCTGTGGGGGCAGGTTGGCAAAGCACACTATTACTTTACCACCTTACTGGCTCTTCAGCCAGGATTTCAGGACTGTCTGCTGGCATTTCCTGAAAATCTCAGGCAAAGGGAGCCCAGCCCTGGTACTGAGCAGAGTCTAGAAGCTGTTTGTAGGCGATCTCCAGCTACCATTCCTGAACAGACAGAGACTCTATATCTTCCAGTGCATTTCCGAGACGTTCATTAGCTCTTCTCTGAAATCCATGATTTAGTCCAACCGCCACTCCAAATCACTCCCAAAGTTAGGGTCCCCTGTCAGCTTCACATACAACAGTCGCCGTAGCCAAAGCCTTCCATTGGGCTGTCATCCGCTATCCATGGACATGCTTGGGATACATGCCACCGGAGGGCTCTGTAACTCTCATCCAGCTTCATCTCTGCCCAGACCAGCCTGCTTAATTCAGCTGTCTTCTCCTTGTGCATTTTTTCATCCAAAAACATCCCCTGCAATCCATACTGCGACCAGTACCTTTCCTGGTTGGAGGGGAGAACTTTTCCCTGGTTTCACTGCTCATGGGCTAGCACTTCCTTCCAGAGTCCGCAGCAAATAGAATCAAACCATCCCAGCAGGACCTGCTCTGATACTGGTCCTCTGTGCTGTAGCTGCATCTCGCACAACCTCCTTCTGAGTTCCTCTTTCATAGCGGCTGGTATCTGTATCTCTCCTTCTCCTCCTCTTCTGCTATCAGGACCTTGGATCCAGGTGGAGGTTTGGATGTCCCAGACTGCAGGAAGCATCCCACTGCTTGTCACCAATGTAACAAAATGTCCCACACTCCACTTAAGTGCTTTTGTCAAACACCGCTTCCTCCCAGTCTGAATATAGATATCAGATATTCCAACCACTCCCAACAACAAACACACACAAGACAACTCTCGTTTGGTTGCTGAACATGGACTGTTTATTAGAACAAGAATACAGTCTTATATACAGTTGAAGAGGAGGTTCCCCCCTCCTCTAATATTACTCTAACAATACACCTGTAACGAGAAACATAATTAACATGAGTTAATTATCTAATCATTTACCTAGACTTGGTGACACAGAGATATGACCTTTCAGGGTAGACTTGTCGTCTCCTCACTTACAATAAACATAAGCAGAAACACATCCCCAATAGTGCACCTAGGAGACTGTGAGGGCTGGCTTAGCCCTTCCTTCTCTGGGCTGGCTGCTCAGCTGTCGGCTAATTGCCAGCTCTCATCTCTATCCACAGTTACCAGCTGTTCCTGATGATGCTCGTCTGACCTGCCTACTTAAAGCTGTCCAGCTCACTTCTCATCTGCCTTCGCCTTGGTCACATCACAAGAAACCATCTCCTGCAGTTCTGTTTAAAGACTGGCTTGCTGACATCTCTTCTGGCTCCTTATCCTGCTTGCTGTTGCTCTACTTGGATCCCTGACTTCTGGTCTGGCTGATCTGGTTATTGAACTCTGGCCTGGCTGACTAGTCGATCCGGTTACTGGACTTTGGCTATGCTTTGACTATGCTTTTTCTATTTACCTTTTTATTTAATAAACAAGTGTGATTTAATTGTACTTCTGTCTCAGTCTGATTCATGGTTTCTGACAGAGACAAAGGTGTGTTAATGAGCACAATAAACTATTGGGGCGAAAGACACGGGCGTTCCAGGTCTCATTAATCAGCATTCCTTTCACATACATATGGCCACAGAGTCCCAAGCTGGTAGAGACCATCATGGCCTCCTTAATAATGTCCTTTTGCATTAGAGAACAGAATATTTTCCTAAATGCTTGTAGCTCCTCAAATGCCAGGGCCCATAGTCGGCTAGCATTCAGTCCCCACCAAAAGCCTCTGGAGAAAACACTCACTGCAGAGCAGCAATACAGAGAAGGAGACATTTGCTGTAGAGCAGTAATACAGAGAAGGAGACACTCGCTGCAGAGCAGTAATACAGGAGACTGTCATGGTTATGCAGTGACCTTCCTGTGTTTGCTTACCTTCCCTCGTGTCTTCAGACTAAGAGGCCAGCCACTTCCACCTGGTGGTTTTTATAACCTCTCCTCTAAGCATGGCTCCACCCCAGCCCCTATCAGGGAGCCCTATATTAACCTGTGCACTGCAGGCCATCAGTGCTGATCAACCATTGTGTATTCCTTTGTGTGTTAGCTTCCTGTTTTCTGCCCTGTGCTCTGCTTCTGTTTTCCGTTACCAACTTTGGCGTGTCTTGACTATCCCTGTTTGCCTGTGATCCTGACCTTTTGGCGTGTACCCGACTATTCTTGTCTGCTTGTGGCCCCGACCTTGCCTTTGTCCCTCACCATCCCTATCCTCCGGTTGCCTACTGTGGGTGTGAGCTGGGGAACCCTGGGGGTCGTGACCTGGAGCCAGTTGCAGCCAAGTCCATCCTCACCACCAGAGGCGCTGGTGAACACCTGTTGGCTCTTAGACTCCGCGCCCCAGGGAATCTTACGCTCTAACCCCAGTGGGATCTGTCCCCCGTCTGCAGCAGTCAGCCATAGGGTCCACAACCTTGCTGTGCACTCCTGATCCCTACAGTGTGCATCTGTCACCTCGCCTCAAGGTGACCTGACAGAGACGTTCGCTGCAGAGCAGTAATACAGAGAAGGACACAATCACTGCAGAGCAGCAATACAGAGGAAGAGACACTCGCCGCAGAGCAGTAATACAGAGAAGGACACAATCACTGCAGAGCAGTAATACAGAGAAGGAGACACTCGCTGCAGAGCAGCAATACAGAGGAAGAGACACTCGCCGCAGAGCAGCAATACAGAGGAAGACCCATTAGCCGCAGAGCAGCAATACAGAATACAGAGGAGACACTCACCACAGAGTGCCAATACAGAGGAGATACTCACCACTAGTGATGGACGAACTTCCGACGGGACGTTTCGCGAACGCGAAACGCGAACGGACACAAACGTTCGCGAAAACGACCGTTCGCCGCGGGCTCCATTGACTTCAATGGGAGGCGAATTTCGCAAACCTTTAGGTCGAATTTGCGGCCACGGGGTAATTATTAGGGGGTAGCACGTAGTCCCACCACCTGGACAATAGCATAATACATGTATGAGGTGAATTTGGGATCGATAACTACAAGCATTTTTTTTTTATTTGGGAAATTGTTCTGACAATTCAGGACTATGGAGCTAATGAAGGCAATGGAGGAGAGGGAAGGTCAGGGACCAGGGTAGGCAAACAAGAGGGTGCAGGAGATACAGAGCACTGACAGCAGCACCGTAATACAGAGCACTGACATCAGCACCGTGACATACAGCGCTGACAGCAGCTCCGTGACATACAGCGCTGACAGCAGCTCCGTGACATACAGCGCTGACAGCAGCTCCGTGACATACAGCGCTGACAGCAGCTCCGTGACATACAGCGCTGACAGCAGCTCCGTGACATACAGCGCTGACAGCAGCACCGTGACATACAGCGCTGACAGCAGCTCCGTGACATACAGCGCTGACAGCAGCTCCGTGACATACAGCGCTGACAGCAGCTCCGTGACATACAGCACTGACAGCAGCTCCGTGACATACAGCGCTGACAGCAGCTCCGTGACATACAGCGCTGACAGCAGCACCGTGACATACAGCGCTGACAGCAGCTCCGTGACATACAGCGCTGACAGCAGCTCCGTGACATACAGCGCTGACAGCAGCTCCGTGACATACAGCGCTGACAGCAGCTCCGTGACATACAGCGCTGACAGCAGCTCCGTGACATACAGCGCTGACAGCAGCTCCGTGACATACAGCGCTGACAGCAGCTCCGTGACATACAGCGCTGACAGCAGCTCCGTGACATACAGCGCTGACAGCAGCTCCGTGACATACAGCGCTGACAGCAGCTCCGTGACATACAGCGCTGACAGCAGCTCCGTGACATACAGCGCTGACAGCAGCTCCGTGACATACAGCGCTGACAGCAGCACCGTAAGCAGCCCCAGGAGGAAGTCAGCACAGCACAGGGATGGTGTGATCCCCTCATAATAAGAACCCCCAGGAGGAAGTCAGCACAGCACAGGGATGGTGGGAGCCCCTCATAATAAGAACACCCAGGAGGAAGTCAGCACAGCACAGGGATGGTGGGAACCCCTCATAATAAGCAGCCCCAGTAGAAATATGACACCGCTCAACCTCTTCAAAGAGGAGGGTAGGGGCATATAGTACGGTGTGCTTTTTTGGGTCAGGGAAGTGAGCCAAATGAATTAAGAAGGTCTGTGTGCTTGATTCCAAAAATTGTTTATAGACATATACATGGTCTACTGATCACATGTGTTGAATTCCTCCGAGATCCATGCCTCATTCATTTTTAGAAATGTGAGGTAGTTAACACTGTGGTGAGCTAGGCGAGTACGCTTATCGGTCACAATCCCCCCTGCTGCGCTGAACGTCCTTTCGGACAGGACACTGGATGAGGGGCAAGCCAACAGTTCGATTGCAAATTGGGCAAGCTCTGGCCAGAGGTCAAGCCTGCCCACCCAGTAGTCTAGGGGTTCATCACTCCTCAGAGCGTCCACATCGGCCGTTAACCCAATGTAGTCGGACACCTGACGGTCTAGGCGTTCCCTGATGCTGGATCCGGATGACACCTGTCGATGGGTCGGCTGAAAGAATGACCTCATATCCGAAGTCACCAACACATCTTCAAACCGGCCTCTTCTTGCAGGCGCTGTTGGATTGGTACCCGCAAATCCTTCTCTGGGAGTGGGAATTGCTCCTCTGCCAGCGCACGCAAAAGCAGAATGCAGCATTTCTCGAAGCAAGGCCTGGAAGTGCTGCATTCTGACAGCCCTCTGCGACGGCGGTAACATTTCCGCCATTTTGTGTTTGTACCGGGGGTCTAAGTACGTTGCCACCCAGTACTGGTCCTTGACCCTCATGCTTTTTATACGGGGGTCCCTATTAAAACACTGGAGCATGAAGGCCCCCATTTGCACTAAAGTGGAAGCGGTGTGGTGGCCTGGCTCCTGCTCATCATCCAGGATAATGTCGTCCTCTTCATTCTCCTCTCCCCATCCTCGCACAACAGGGATCCCAGAAAGGTTTAAAGCATGCTCTTCTTGCTCCTGCTCATCCGCCCCGGCACCATCCTCCTCTGACTCCTCATCAGACTCCTGTTGTTGACTTGTCTCAGATAGAGTAGCCCCCCCTGGGAATTCATCCAGCATTGCGACTTCCTCATCTTCCCGCTCCTGCTCCTCCACAGCCTGATCAATGACACGACGCAATGCACGCTCCAGAAAGAAGGCATAAGGTACCATGTCACTGATGGCGCCATGGCTGCGACTGACCAGTTTGGTGATCTCCTCAAATGGCCGCAGAAGTCTGCATGTGTCGCGCATGAGCAGCCACTGGCGCGGTGAAAAAAAACCCAGCTCCCCAGAACCGTTTCTTTCGCAGAGTTCATACAGGTAGACGTTAACTGCACGTTTCTGCTGGAGCAGCCTATCAAGCATATAGAAGGTTGAGTTCCATCGCGTCGGGCAATCGCAAATAAGACGTCTGACCGGCAGATGGTGTCGCCGCTGAATGTCAGCAAGGCGAGCCATGGCCGTGTAAGATCTTCTGAAATGGGCCGAGATTTTCCTTGCCTGCCGCAAGATGTCCTGGACCCCAGGGTATTTGACAAGGAATCGCTGCACGACCAAGTTTAAGACGTGTGCCATGCACGGCACGTGCGTGATTTTGCCCTGTTTCAATGCGCTAAGCAGATTGGCACCGTTGTCACACACCACTTTACCAACTGTCAAATTGAGCGGTGTTAGCCACTCATCTGCCTGTGAACGCAAAGCTGAAAGGAGTGCCGGGCCAGTGTGGCTCTTTGCTTCCAGGCACAACAGACGCAGCACGGCATGGCAACGTCTCACCTGGCATGTGGAATAGGTTCTGGGGAGCTTGGGCGGTGCAGTGGAAGAGACGCTAGCAGCGGAAAAGGAGGAGGCAGCTGAGGAGGAGAGGGAGGAGGATGGAGTAGGAGGAGGAGAAGAAGAGTCAGGCCTGCATGCAATCCGTGGCGGTAAAACCAAATCTACACGGGTGCCACGGGTTACATGCTTGACGGCCGTCAGAAGGTTCACCCAGTGGGCAGTAAAACTGATATACCTTCCCTGCCCGTGTTTGCTAGACCACGTGTCTGTGGTCAGATGTATCTTGGCACCGACACTGTGTGCCAGAGATACATTCACTTGCCGCTGAACATGGCCATATAGCTCTGGGATGCCCTTCTCTGAGAAATACTTCCTTCCTGGGACCTTCCATTGTGGTGTTCCAATGGCCACAAATTTGCGAAAGGCCTCCGAGTCCACCAGTTTATATGGCAGTAGTTGGCGGGCTATGAGTTCTGACAAGCCAGCCGCCAACCGTTGGGCAAGAGGGTTATCCGGCGTCATCATTTTTTTACGCTCAAACATTAGGCCCACGGAAGCCTGCCTTTTTGCAGAAAAATGTGAGCTTGGCGTGATGGAAGGTGGAGTGGAGGACAATTGTGAGGAGAGAGGAGAAGGAGAAGTAGAAGACGAGGCTGGACGGTGAGAGCCTGCAGTGTGGCTTTGTGTGTTCCGTTGCTCCCACTGGGCTCGGTGATGGCTGCTCATGTGCCTTCTTAAGGCGGTCGTCCCTAGGTGAGTATTGGGCTTACCGCGACTAACGCGTTGACTGCAAAGATTGCAGATGGCAACGCTATTGTCAGCAGCGGACACGTTAAAAAAAGCCCACACTGCGGAGCCATGTGCCGGTGTCCTGGGAGCGCCAGATGTGACCGTACATGGTCGATGACTCGCTCCTGATACATTTGCAGTCTGCTTTGTCCCTGCTGTGCAATGTAAGTCATTGCTGCTTCTCCTCCCTATCTGCTGGTCCATATCTCCCTCTGAACTCCCCTCCTCTTCCTCTCTTGTGGGCACCCACGTGACATCACTAGACACGTCATCATCAACGTCACCTTCCCCACCGCTATAAGTAGAGTAGGCAGCAACACCGGGGACCAACCTCCTCCTTGGGCTGATCTGGGTACTGGCGTCAGACTGCTGAGTAGCGCTTGTTGCTACCTCCTCTTCCTGATCCAATACCAAGAGTGGCTGCGCATCAGAAATGTCCTCTTGATATGGATCGGAAAATAATTCCAGTGACTCAAGCGGAAGGTATGTGGTGGTGGTGGTGGTGGTCGTGTTGTTGGTGGTAGTGTCTTTGGGGGTGCACATAGCAGAGAGTGAAGAAGAGGGTGCAGATCGAGAGGATGAGGAGGGTGCAGAAGAGTAAGGCTGAGCGAGCCACTCAACCAAGTCTGGTGCATCCTTTAAAGTAATTGAACGCACCTTCTGCAACTTCCCACTTTGGCTCAAGCCTGTTGCTCCTGCCCTACCCCTACCACCCCTGCGGAAGGGCCTGCCTCTTCCTCTGCATGTCATTTTTTAAATGACCCTGTGACAAAACTCTTAGTCCCTATACCGCTGAAGGACTGCTGCAGTATAGGTGAGCGGTCAGCAGTGGTGCACGTCAACCCTATCTATTGTGGACCTATAGCGGTCCTTACAGAACAGCAGACTGTACCGCACTCAAGCCTATGTACCGTAGCACCCTATACCAAGTTACCAGTCCTTATAAGAACTTTTGTGGACCAAGCAGGTTGTGTATTAGTGTTTAGCAGACTGTACGTCAGTCCCTATACCGCTGAAGGACTGCTGCAGTATAGGGCAGCGGTCAGCAGTGGTGCACGTCAACCCTATCTATTGTGGACCGATAGCGGTCCTTACAGAACAGCAGACTGTACCGCACTCAAGCCTATGTACCGTAGCACCCTATACCAAGTTACCAGTCCTTATAAGAACTTTTGTGGACCAAGCAGGTTGTGTATTAGTGTTTAGCAGACTGTACGTCAGTCCCTATACCGCTGAAGGACTGCTGCAGTATAGGGCAGCGGTCAGCAGTGGTGCACGTCAACCCTATCTATTGTGGACCGATAGCGGTCCTTACAGAACAGCAGACTGTATCGCACTCAAGCCTATGTACCGTAGCACCCTATACCAAGTTACCAGTCCTTATAAGAACTTTTGTGGACCAAGCAGGTTGTGTATTAGTGTTTAGCAGACTGTACGTCAGTCCCTATACCGCTGAAGGACTGCTGCAGTATAGGGCAGCGGTCAGCAGTGGTGCACGTCAACCCTATCTATTGTGGACCGATAGCGGTCCTTACAGAACAGCAGACTGTACCGCACTCAAGCCTATGTACCGTAGCACCCTATACCAAGTTACCAGTCCTTATAAGAACTTTTGTGGAACAAGCAGGTTGTGTGTTAGTGATTAGCAGACTGTACGTCAGTCCCTATACCGCTGAAGGACTGCTGCAGTATAGGTGAGCGGTCAGCAGTGGTGCACGTCAACCCTATCTATTGTGGACCGATAGCGGTCCTTACAGAACAGCAGACTGTACCGCACTCAAGCCTATGTACCGTAGCACCCTATACCAAGTTACCAGTCCTTATAAGAACTTTTGTGGACCAAGCAGGTTGTGTATTAGTGTTTAGCAGACTGTACGTCAGTCCCTATACCGCTGAAGGACTGCTGCAGTATAGGGCAGCGGTCAGCAGTGGTGCACGTCAACCCTATCTATTGTGGACCGATAGCGGTCCTTACAGAACAGCAGACTGTACCGCACTCAAGCCTATGTACCGTAGCACCCTATACCAAGTTACCAGTCCTTATAAGAACTTTTGTGGACCAAGCAGGTTGTGTATTAGTGTTTAGCAGACTGTACGTCAGTCCCTATACCGCTGAAGGACTGCTGCAGTATAGGGCAGCGGTCAGCAGTGGTGCACGTCAACCCTATCTATTGTGGACCGATAGCGGTCCTTACAGAACAGCAGACTGTACCGCACTCAAGCCTATGTACCGTAGCACCCTATACCAAGTTACCAGTCCTTATAAGAACTTTTGTGGAACAAGCAGGTTGTGTGTTAGTGATTAGCAGACTGTACGTCAGTCCCTATACCGCTGAAGGACTGCTGCAGTATAGGGCAGCGGTCAGCAGTGGTGCACGTCAACCCTATCTATTGTGGACCGATAGCGGTCCTTACAGAACAGCAGACTGTACCGCACTCAAGCCTATGTACCGTAGCACCCTATACCAAGTTACCAGTCCTTATAAGAACTTTTGTGGAACAAGCAGGTTGTGTGTTAGTGATTAGCAGACTGTACGTCAGTCCCTATACCGCTGAAGGACTGCTGCAGTATAGGTGAGCGGTCAGCAGTGGTGCACGTCAACCCTATCTATTGTGGACCGATAGCGGTCCTTACAGAACAGCAGACTGTACCGCACTCAAGCCTATGTACCGTAGCACCCTATACCAAGTTACCAGTCCTTATAAGAACTTTTGTGGAACAAGCAGGTTGTGTGTTAGTGATTAGCAGACTGTACGTCAGTCCCTATACCGCTGAAGGACTGCTGCAGTATAGGTGAGCGGTCAGCAGTGGTGCACGTCAACCCTATCTATTGTGGACCGATAGCGGTCCTTACAGAACAGCAGACTGTACCGCACTCAAGCCTATGTACCGTAGCACCCTATACCAAGTTACCAGTCCTTATAAGAACTTTTGTGGACCAAGCAGGTTGTGTATTAGTGTTTAGCAGACTGTACGTCAGTCCCTATACCGCTGAAGGACTGCTGCAGTATAGGGCAGCGGTCAGCAGTGGTGCACGTCAACCCTATCTATTGTGGACCGATAGCGGTCCTTACAGAACAGCAGACTGTACCGCACTCAAGCCTATGTACCGTAGCACCCTATACCAAGTTACCAGTCCTTATAAGAACTTTTGTGGAACAAGCAGGTTGTGTGTTAGTGATTAGCAGACTGTACGTCAGTCCCTATACCGCTGAAGGACTGCTGCAGTATAGGGCAGCGGTCAGCAGTGGTGCACGTCAACCCTATCTATTGTGGACCGATAGCGGTCCTTACAGAACAGCAGACTGTACCGCACTCAAGCCTATGTACCGTAGCACCCTATACCAAGTTACCAGTCCTTATAAGAACTTTTGTGGAACAAGCAGGTTGTGTGTTAGTGATTAGCAGACTGTACGTCAGTCCCTATACCGCTGAAGGACTGCTGCAGTATAGGTGAGCGGTCAGCAGTGGTGCACGTCAACCCTATCTATTGTGGACCGATAGCGGTCCTTACAGAACAGCAGACTGTACCGCACTCAAGCCTATGTACCGTAGCACCCTATACCAAGTTACCAGTCCTTATAAGAACTTTTGTGGACCAAGCAGGTTGTGTATTAGTGTTTAGCAGACTGTACGTCAGTCCCTATACCGCTGAAGGACTGCTGCAGTATAGGGCAGCGGTCAGCAGTGGTGCACGTCAACCCTATCTATTGTGGACCGATAGCGGTCCTTACAGAACAGCAGACTGTACCGCACTCAAGCCTATGTACCGTAGCACCCTATACCAAGTTACCAGTCCTTATAAGAACTTTTGTGGACCAAGCAGGTTGTGTATTAGTGTTTAGCAGACTGTACGTCAGTCCCTATACCGCTGAAGGACTGCTGCAGTATAGGGCAGCGGTCAGCAGTGGTGCACGTCAACCCTATCTATTGTGGACCGATAGCGGTCCTTACAGAACAGCAGACTGTACCGCACTCAAGCCTATGTACCGTAGCACCCTATACCAAGTTACCAGTCCTTATAAGAACTTTTGTGGAACAAGCAGGTTGTGTGTTAGTGATTAGCAGACTGTACGTCAGTCCCTATACCGCTGAAGGACTGCTGCAGTATAGGGCAGCGGTCAGCAGTGGTGCACGTCAACCCTATCTATTGTGGACCGATAGCGGTCCTTACAGAACAGCAGACTGTACCGCACTCAAGCCTATGTACCGTAGCACCCTATACCAAGTTACCAGTCCTTATAAGAACTTTTGTGGAACAAGTGAGTTGTGAATGTTTAGCAGACTGCAGCAGAAGGGCAGCAGTCAAGTATAATATCCTTTCTATATTTGGAAGAAAGAATATTATACATGTACAAGCCTATTACTGTACCACTGATACCAGTCCTGAAAAGAACCTTTGTGGAACTAATAATAACAGCAAGTCTTTAAAATTACCCTCACTGCCTGACAACACTGCTTCCTTCCTGTCCCTATACAAATTGGCAAAAAAAGAGAACGATTAGTGGTTACTGGAACAGCTCTTTTGTGGACCTTGATAGTAACAGCTAATGATGATGATGATGATGATGATGATGAAAGACTAATCTGGCTGTCCCTGTAGCATACACCGTCCTTTCCCTTTCTCTAAACTAACAAAAGACACTCAGGCTGCTGCAAGAATCAGCAGCACAGCAAACCTATCAACACCTAACACCTATACCAGTCCTGAAAAGAACTTTTGTGTACCAAATAGCTAGTGGTTTATCTCTCCCTACTCCACACAGGAACCTGTCCCTATCGTAACAGAAGAAAGAATGTAAAATGGCCACCGGATCGGGTGTATTTATAGGTTAGGGGGAATGTACAAGTGTCCATGTGCTGTCATGTCTCAATTGGCTGTCCTGTATCACATGATAAACGTGTCACCAAAGGTTAAAGTTCTTGTATACATTAAACACGTAAGTCCGCCGCGGCGAACGACGGAAAAAGGCGTTCGAACGTGCGGACCGCGAATGTCGGAAATTCGCCGCGAAACGACCGCCGGGCGAACCGTTCGGCCATCACTGCTCACCACAGAGCAGCAATACAGAGGAGGAGACGCTCACCGCAGACAGAAATACAGAGGAGACACTCACCACAGAGCGGCAATACAAAGTACCCAACAACTTTGGACACTGACACCAATAAAGTCCTTTTGAAGGGTTTTTATTTGCAGGGGTGACATCCAACAACACAGTCTCTCGTATGGGAACAGAGGGCGGGGTGAAGAGCTCAGGCACCTTGAATTGCAGACATAACAGAGTCTCTAATACCACCCAGAGAGTAGCCACTCGCAGCTGGGCGCTTCGCGGCTGAACAGATCTCTAGCCAGAGATTATGGCAGTCAGCACTTTGATCCAGAACTTGTGAAATCTCTGACCTTGAATAAGTTGTAACAGAAAGTGATCAGGAACCTTTTTCCTCAGTACCCGGAACGTTCTCTGTCTCCTTGGCAGTACTAAAAGTGTGGATTCCTCAATGTCCTTCACAACTCAGTATCCAGGCACTTCTCATGGTGCCACTTGCCGGCCCTCCTCCGAAGAGTCCTCCCCCGGTCACTTCCACGAGCTGTGGTGCCCCTCCAAGCTGAGAGCACACCCGGACACCCGGACACCCTGAATCCTCCCTCAGTTACTGCGCCTCGGACCAGCCGGTTCCAAGACACGGGGACAGACAGATCCTCACCCCAGACCAGGCGGGTCTATTGGGGTCAGCCAACTGAAGCATGGTGTGGAGCAACAAACGCTCCCGTGACCTGGACCCCTCGCAGGGCTGCCCCGGTCCAGAATCAGGAACAGACCGCTGGGGCCTCACGAACAACCTGAAACATGTGACTTCAACATCTTAAGTACCCTCCCCCAGACTCCTCAGCGGGGCCCGGCGCACCCACTGATTGGCTCCGAGGAACGCTGATACCCAAAACGTCCAACCAGGCCTGGTTCTGACTTGTCATGTGCCCCTCACTGTACACAAGACCCGGCAGAGCTCTAACACAGCCCAGCCAGACTGAGGCCAAAGTTACACCCACACAATCAACCCTCAGAACCCCACTACTGTTCTGAGGCAAAAACTACATTTACACATGAATGACACTGTCCAAAATCTCACCACTAAACTTGCCTCCCCCTCCCATACTTGTCTCCTCCTCCCATGCTCGTCTCCTCCTCCCATACTTGTCTCCTCCTCCCATGTTCGTCTCCTCCTCCCATACTTGGCTCCTCCTCCCATGCTCGTCTCCTCCTCCCATGCTTGTCTCCTCCTCCCATACCTGTCTCCTCCTCCTATGCTCGTCTCCTCCTCCTATACTTTTCTCCTCCTCCCATGCTCGTCTCCTCTTCCCATGCTCGTCTCCTCCTCCCATACTGGGCTCCTTCTCCCATGCTCATCTTCTCCTCCCATACTTGGCTCCTCCTCCCATGCTCGTCTCCTCCTCCCATACTCGTCTCCTCTTCCCATGCTCGTCTCCTCCTCCCATACTCGTCTCCTCTTCCCATGCTCGTCTCCTCTTTCCATGCTCGTCTCCTCCTCCCATACTCATCTCCTCCTCCCATGCTTGTCTCCTCCTCCCATGCTCATCTTCTCCTCCCATGCTTGTCTCCTCCTCCCATGCTCATCTTCTCCTCCCATACTTGGCTCCTCCTCCCATGCTCGTCTCCTCCTCTCATACTCGTCTCCTCTTCCTATGCTCATCTCCTCCTCCCATACTCGTCTCCTCTTCCCATGCTTGTCTCCTCCTCCCATGCTCGTCTCCTCCTCCCATACTTGTCTCCTCCTCCCATGCTCGTCTCCTCCTCCCATACTTGTCTCCTCCTCCCATGCTCGTCTCCTCCTCCCATACTTGTCTCCTCCTCCCATGATTGTCTCCTCCTCCCATACCGGGCTCCTTCTCCCATGCTCATCTTCTCCTCCCATACTTGTCTCCTCCTCCCATGCTCGTCTCCTCCTCCCATGCTCGTCTCCTCCTTCCATACTTGTCTCCTCCTCCTATACTTGTCTCCTCCTCCCATGCTTGTCTCCTCCTCCCATACCGGGCTCCTTCTCCCATGCTCATCTTCTCCTCCCATACTTGGCGCCTCCTCCCATGCTCGTCTCCTCCTCCCATGCTTGTCTCCTCCTCCCATACCTGTCTCCTCCTCCTATGCTCGTCTCCTCCTCCCATGCTCGTCTCCTCTTCCCATGCTCGTCTCCTCCTCCCATACTTGTCTCCTCCTCCCGTGCTCGTCTCCTCCTCCCATGCTCGCCTCCTCCTCCCATACTGGGCTCCTTCTCCAATGCTCATCTTCTCCTCCCATACTTGGCTCCTCCTCCCATGCTCGTCTCCTCCTCCCATACTCGTCTCCTCTTCCCATGCTCGTCTCCTCCTCCCATGCTTGTCTCCTCCTCCCATGCTCATCTTCTCCTCCCATACTTGGCTCCTCCTCCCATGCTTGTCTCCTCCTCCCATGCTCATCTTCTCCTCCCATACTTGGCTCCTCCTCCCATGCTCGTCTCCTCCTCTCATACTCGTCTCCTCCTCCCATACTCGTCTCCTCTTCCCATGCTTGTCTCCTCCTCCCATACTTGTCTCCTCCTCCCATACTTGTCTCCTCCTCCTATACTGGGCTCCTCCTCCCATGCTCGTCTCCTCCTCCAATGCTTTTCTCCTCCTCCCATGCTTGTTCATCCTCCTATACTGGGCTCCTCCTCCCATGCTTGTCTCCTCCCCCATGCTCGTCTCATCCTCCCATACTGGTCTCCTCCTCCAATGCTTTTCTCCTCCTCCCATGCTCGTCTCCTCCTCCCATACTTGTCTCTGCCTCTCATACTCATCTCCAGGATTTCTCCAGAGCCTCTCCCATCCTCTGGAACTCACTACCATCTCTGGTCCGGCTATACCCTACTCTTCTACCTTCAGGTGATCCCTGAAAGCTCATCTCTTCAGGAAAGCCCATCACATCTCCAACTCATCTCCTATCCGTTCATTCCCCACAGCTACAACCTTGTGTACCACCTGCCCCACCCTATTAGATTGTAAGCTCTTCTTAGCAGGGTCCCCCTAATCCTCTTGTATTTAATTGTATTGTAAAGAGTTGGCGCTACATAAATATGATAATATAATAGTATATGATGGTACAATAATAATAATAATATGTCTTCTGTATTATCCCGTAACGTCATCTTTTATATTTCACTCGTCATTGTATTCTGCGATCACATGACATATATAAGGGGAATCCCCGCCCCCTGTACAATCCCGCCCCGCCCATTTCCTAGTCACATGGAACCCGAGGAATGTACCAATCCCCCCCCCGATGGAACATTCCATGTGGCCGGTCACGTGGTAACTTTTACCCGCGAAATCCGAGTTCCCGGCAAGCTGACCGAGCGAAAGCAGCCAATGAGAGCGCAGCTCTTGCGGTGACGTCACCCGGCGGAGAGGTGACCCGGGGTCGGTGGGCGGCGCTCCTCAGTGCGGTGTATTCGGTGGAGAAGTTCGCTGATCGGCAGACATGGCGCAAACTCGGGTCACTCAGTTCTTCGGGCAGCGGAAGAGGGCGGCCGAGGGGCCCCTGGAGGGGAAGATCCGACCCGAGACCCGGAGACACAAACTGGAGAGAACCCCCGAGAGACCGACCGATATCGGAACCGGGACACCCCCATCACCGGGCGGGGAGAGGAGGAGGAGGAGCCGCCCCGACATCCACCGACCGGACAGGAGCGCCAAGAAGAGGCTCCGCCTACCGGAGGTGAGACCGCTGAGACCCCCCCCTCACTACCGAGACCCCCCCACCCCCCAATACTCCCCCTCACCACGGAGACCCCCATCCCCTCCCCAATACTGCCCCCCCCCCACCACTGAGACCGCCCCATCCCCTCCCCAATACTGCCCCCACACGCCCACTACTGAGACTGCCCAATCCCCTCCCCCAATACTACACCCCACCACCACTGAGATCCCCATCTACTAATACCACTACCCCCCCCCCCCACATACTGCCACCATCTCCCCCCCCCCCCATCTACCACCCCCCCCCCCCCCACTGAGTCCCTACCTGACTCACTACCACTACTCCCCACCACTGAGCCCCCCACTACTACCACCTCACCACTGAGCCCCTCTATTACCCCCCCACTACTATGAACACTCTCATCTCCCCCCCCCCCCCTGCCCCTTTCAGTACTACTCCCATCACCCCCCCCCCCCACACTAATAATACACCATCACTCCGCTACCACCCCCATCCTCCCCCCATCACTGTTAATCCCCCCCCAACACTTAGTACTAACCCCACCATCCTTATCCAGTATTACTACCCGCACCGTCCTCCACTACCCCCCCACCACACTAATACTACCACCCCCCCCCCCCCCCCCGGCACCCTGTGCACTCCTACTCCCATTGTCCACTTCCATCCCCCGCTACTCTTCTGCTACTCCCATTAGACGAGCGCCAGAAAGAAGCTCTGCCATGTGACCGGCGCCAACGTTCAATTCTATTACATAGACATCGATCGTCCGACTTCAAGTGGCATCGCGGCTTTGTGCCAAATGTTTGGTATAAAGAAGTTCTCTGAAGCTAAAATCTGTGCCCCCCCCCCCCCATGCACCCGCAGCTCACAACATCCTCCCCTTACATGTGAGATCGCGGCTCTGGACAGCGCGATCCGCGTTCCAAGGAGCGAACGTAACCGGCAGTAACCGCCTGATTCAAGCTCCAATGCTGATCGCACTGTCCACATCTTACGTGTAAGAGGAAGACATTGTGAGGTGCGGGCGCATGGGGGAGGGGCACCGAGGCCACACCCCACAACTTCTTTATACAAACGATTGCACCGATGACACGTTGTAGAATCTTCAATCTCACAATAGAAGGAGGCCCTCGGGAGACTTGGGACTACCCCGAGATTTCCATTCATATCTGACTTCAATGGGATTCCAGGCTTTGCCTCAAGTCACATGACTGGAAGGGGCCGAATACGGGGTCCGACCTCCCTCCCCACCCCTATCCCTTGCTCTGCCACCTTCCACCATTCACCAAGTCACTTTTTCTGTTTTAGAGTGTCAGCCCATGTGCCAAGCCAGAGATGACGGTGTGTGTGACCCCGCCCCCACTGGGGAAGAAGATGAAGGATTTGGTGAATGTCTCCCTCTCCCCCAACAATCTCCTGAAGAGTGAGCGCCCCCTGGTGACCGATGTCAAGGTGAACATTTTCTACAAATCTTTCTTCTATTCCCTACAATCTCCAACCCCCACAGCAGGCGCGTCAGTGGGACGGTCCATTCTGCGGGGGGAGGGGGGTGTGCGTCAGTGGGACTGTCCATTTTGCGGGGGGGGGGGGGTACGTCAGTGGGACTGTCCATTTTGCGGGGGGGGGGGGTACGTCAGTGGGACGGTCCATTTTGCGGGGGGGGGGGTACGTCAGTGGGACGGTCCATTTTGCGGGGGGGGGGTACGTCAGTGGGACGGTCCATTTTGCGGGGGGGGTACGTCAGTGGGACTGTCCATTTTGCGGGGGGGGGGGTACGTCAGTGGGACGGTCCATTTTGCGGGGGGGGGGGGGTACGTCAGTGGGACGGTCCATTTTGCGGGGGGGGGGGGGTACGTCAGTGGGACGGTCCATTTTGCGGGGGGGGGGGTACGTCAGTGGGACGGTCCATTTTGCGGGGGGGGTGGTACGTCAGTGGGACGGTCCATTTTGCGGGGGGGGGGGGGTACGTCAGTGGGACGGTCCATTTTGCGGGGGGGGGGGGTACGTCAGTGGGACGGTCCATTTTGCGGGGGGGGGGGGGTACGTCAGTGGGACGGTCCATTTTGCGGGGGGGGGGGTACGTCAGTGGGACGGTCCATTTTGCGGGGGGGGGGTACGTCAGTGGGACGGTCCATTTTGCGGGGGGGGGGGGTACGTCAGTGGGACGGTCCATTTTGCGGGGGGGGGGTACGTCAGTGGGACGGTCCATTTTGCGGGGGGGGGGGGGTACGTCAGTGGGACGGTCCATTTTGCGGGGGGGGGGGGTACGTCAGTGGGGCGGTCCATTTTGCGGGGGGGGGGGGGGGGTACGTCAGTGGGACGGTCCATTTTGCGAGGGGGGTACGTCAGTGGGGCGGTCCATTTTGCGGGGGGGGTACGTCAGTGGGACGGTCCATTTTGCGAGGGGGTGTACGTCAGTGGGACAGTCCATTTCTCCCCCCAGGTGTCCTGTGGTGGGATGTCGTACAATCTCATAGCTCCCCTTGGTTTTGGGGGTACATTGTATCTATCGGGGGGACAATGTTTCCATTTATTTCTTGTAGATTCCGTCACAGGAGAATTTGGTGGAGCTGAAATCTCGGCTGCAGAAAATTCAGGAGATTTCTCAGAAGTTGAAACTCCCCGCTGCGCCTGCAGAGGAGAAAGTCTCAGTCACCGACCTGAAAGCAAAACTCCGCCGGGTTCAGGACCTGGAATATAAGATCAGAGAGAAGCGGGCCGCAGAGAAGACCGCCACCCCCGCACCTGTGGAAGAGGCAGCGAATCAGAGGTGAGATTGGGTCAGAAGGCAGGAGTGTGAGGGGGGGGGGGGAGGAGTGATGAATGTGCTGCACATGACTTGGTTACAAGCTCTGAGCTCAATGTTCGAACTCATTTTTTCAGAAGAAATGAGAAGGGTTCCCCCCTCCTTTCTGATAAGGTGACCACACCCCCTCAATGCTGTGATTGGCTGATGGCTCTGAGGGGCTTTGCCGGGACGCGGCAGTCATGGGGGGGGGGGGGGGGCTCAAGTCTCGCCGTTCAGGGAAGGCCATTGGCTTTGAGTGAGGAGTTAGTGGTTGTAAATCCACTTTTCTGACTTGTACGTATAGGGAAGCTTTATTCTAGGCTTAACTATAGGTAGTGGAAACATCTCCTAAACGGCACACATTTTTCACTTGTAGCCCGCCAAAAATTCCCACGGTGCATGCGCGGGGAAGAGGCTAAACTAAGTGCCGTTTCTTCCCTAGCCTGTACTGTTAGTCGCGGCTCGCATGCGCGGGAGTGATGTCACAGGGCTCAAGCGAATTGCAGAGCTGGAGTCCGCAGCCTGGAAGGGAGAGGGCCAGAAGATGACCGCCGCCCACACGGGACATCGCTGGATTATTTTTCAGGTAAGTGGCACATAATGGATTAGTATGCCTTTCATACTAGCCCATTATGCCTGTCACTTGCAGGCTGCAGCAGCGAGCAAAAGAGGAAGTAAAACTCATCAGTTTCCTTCCTCTATAAGGAGTTCTGATGGTTGGAATATGGCTGTCAGCATGACGCCCCGTCCTCATGGCTCTGGGCGGAGTGACCCCTCGCTCTGTAGGACCTCACCATCATGGTGAGGGAAGTGCTGTATTTGCCTGTAACTACCCTGGGCACAAGCGCTATGGTCATGTCTGACACCCCCCCGGCCAATGGCAGCAGGTTTCCTGTGAATCCTGGGGGGGGGGGGGGGGGGGGGGGTAGAGTGGGTGTTGCATGCTCTTGTGTCCAGCAGGGGACCTGAGTGCTGGCATTGTGGGGAGATCCTCCAGGAGAATGGGGGGGGGGGGCCTCACATAAAGGAGTGGCTCTCATTGCTGATCCTCTGTCGTCTCCTCCATGTCTGTACTGGAGCAGAACCTTCCACATCAGGAGTTCCACCTTCTTCACTGCTGAAGGAACCATCTCCCGGTTGGGTCACTTAAATGTGAGCCGTGATACCCCGGGGGCTCTCGTACCCCCCCCCCCCCAGTATTCATCACCCCTTCCCCGGGGCAAGGGCTTGGAAGAGGAGGTTATCTAACACAGGGGGGGGGGGGCCCTGCCCGTGCTATCACATGCTCCCATCCCCCGGTTGTGTCGCAGGGGGAAAAGGTTTCCCTGTCTTAGTTAGTCTGATAACGATTGTATTTGTCTCTGCGTTGTGCGGATGGAACTAAGATTGTGGCGGCGGGACGCTGGCAGGATATACATGCCGATCGTTGTGACGCTCTTCACTCATCGATCTTTTCCTCTTTCAGCGAGAAGGCTCCGGCCTATCAGCGCTTCCACACCCTCGCCCAGGACGTCCCCCCCGGCCTATCGCTGCCGTTCCGGTATAAAGTTCTGGCGGAGATGTTCAGGAGTATGGACACCATCGTAGGAATGCTCTTCAATCGATCAGAGACCATCACCTTCTCCAAAGTCAAGCAAGGGGTCCAAGATATGATGAGGAAGTAAGTGTGGGGGAGGGGTGTACTCTCTTCCATCATTGGAGGATATATCATCTAAACTTTATTTTTTATTTTTAAGGCAGTTTGAGGAGCGCAATGTGGGGCAGATAAAGACGGTCTACCCGACCGCCTACCGCTTCCGGCAGGAGAAGAACATCCCGACCTTCAAGAATGGAGCAAAGAAGACCGACTACCAGCTTACTGTGGAACCTGTCATTCCTGATGGTAAGTCTGGGGGGGGGGGTGTTTGTGGGTTTTTCTTCCCCCCCCCCCCCCCCCAGGTATAAAGATGTACAACATTCAGTGTCTGTACTGTGTAACATCCAGTAATGCTCTCACCCTGCTCTGCACATGCTCAGTTGCTCTCTAGTGAAATTTTCTGCCATTCTGCTAAGAATTGGAGCCACTAGAGGCCAGTCTGCTGACAGCATAGAGATGCTGGTCTGGGCTTCAGCAAGAAGAAACGTAAGCCATGCTGGAGGCAATATACGGCAAACACTGATTAATGTGGAAGTTCCTTACTAAAGAACGTTCCCAACGTTCCCAATAACTAAAGTTCTTTAACTTCCCTCAGACTGCAGCCATGATGGAGGGACAGTTGTGTTGGATCTGCAAGCTCCTGATTGGCTGTCACAATTTTCAGCGTCTACCACTCTGAGTGTCGGCGGCAGTTCACCCTTCAGGGTTTTTTTTCTTCTCTTACAGATGACAAGTTGGAAGGACGTCCTCAGCTGATGGCAACTCGCTTGTTGGAGCGCAGACGGGTATTTCATCGCAGGCTGACGCACATTGTGAAGCAGCACCACCAAGTATGTCCGCTGTGTCCCATCCGCTGTGTCCATGTTTAACCGCCTAACCAATCCCTTCAGTTCTGGTAAAGATGCATGTCCTTCCCCCTTCAGGCCTTCCTGGCAACCTTGAGTCCTCCATTGGTGGTTCCTGATAACCAGCTGACCCGGTGGCACCCCCGCTTTAATGTGGATGAGGTTCCCGATGTGGTCCCAGCAGAACTCCCCCAGCCCCCACAAGTGGACAAGATGAGTACGGCTCAAGAAGTGTTAAATAAAGCCAGGGGCATGATGACCCCCAAGGTGAGAACAGTTTACAATAATATCGGGGCAGTTGTGTAACTCTCAGGGCAACGAAAGTTGAAATGTGGTCCGATATATGGGTGACCCCTTCCTGTCTCCTGTGCTCCCTCTATGGTGTGTACCTTGTGGCTGAACTGTTGCTAAAACTACTTGCTTTGGGATCCACCTGCTCCTGGCCTTTGCCTGGGGGAGGGGGCATTGCTTGCTGTTTTTTCTGGTTTTAATCTGTCATTCCAATCCTATATTGTTGCAGATGGAGAAGGCTCTGGCAAACCTGGCCCTGAAGAGTGAGGAGAGCCCCTCCAAGCAGACGCCGCCCCCGCCGGAGGAGCCCAAGGCAGCACCGGCCACTTCAGGTGCTCTGAAAGGCGTGTCGCAGTCCCTCCTGGAGAGGGTAAGTACACAGATCTGCATATTAACATCCGGCTGAGGTGGGGACAGATTTGGCGATGAAGACTATTATTCCTGAACAATGGTGGTAAAGTGGAACTAAACCTGTCTTAATTTAAAAAAAAAAAAAAAAAAAAAAAAAAAATCAATTTCTGAAATCCTGGGAATACAAACGGGCATTCGCTTGCTTAAACAAATGTCCAGAGCCATAGCTGATCACATGTCCAGCACCCTGACCCTTGCAGATCGGAGGCCAAGATGGCGGCTTCCTTGGCTGAGGAGGGTTTAGTTCCGCTTTAAGAATTGGTGATCATCTCATTAAGAACTACGCTGCAGATATTTTCATGTATGTGTCTGAAGAATCGAGTGAGAAACCAGCCGCTTCCGGGGGGATTTACTAAAAACAGACCCCACTCTGCTCCAGAGATTAGTACATTACACCGTTAATGATCACTGCAATGTTTTTGGGGTGCATTGATCACAGCTGTGATCATTTGTGTTCTGTGATTGGCTACTGCTAATCACGTGATGTAGAGTGCTGTGATTGGCCCACGTACCATGTGTTAGCAGCCGTGGGGCCAATCGCAGCGTCACTCTATATGAATTGGTTTTTATTAAACTCCTGCACAACATTGAGATCACATGACTGCCGGCCGGGAGCTGTGCTGTGGGTGAGCGGCAACCAGGTCAATATTTCCCCATAGCGAAGCGCGTGGGCGACAACAGACGTCTATGTCAGAACACTTCTGGTGATTGGCGGCACGGGTTCAGTTGTTTCTCCAATCTTTTCAGATTCGGGCTAAAGAGGCGCAGAAGCTTCAGGCTGTAATGACCCGGAAGCCCCAGCAGGAAGAGCGGCTTCTCATGATTTCCAGGCTGCCGGAATTGGCGCGAATCCTCCGCAATGTGTTTGTGGCGGAAAAGAAACCGGCGCTGACGGTGGAAGTCGTGTGCAGTAAAGTCGTCTCCAGCTATCGCTCTTCCATGTCTCCAGGTGAGCCGATCTTCCAGTATTGTCCAACGGGGTCACCCATTAATCTATCCTAAGACTCTTCCCCCTAAGCCCTGCAGGGGGGGGGGGGGTTTGGGGTATGACATGCCGGGGGTGGGGGTGTGACATGCCCAGGCACGTATTTAGACTCTCTAGTTGGACCTGCTTTGCCTTACACATTTTCCCCCATTCTTTGTCCTCAGGGGAGATGGAGAAACATCTGTCATTGATGGTGGAGCTCCTCCCAGACTGGCTCTCCATCCATCCAATCAGGAAGGACACTTACTACAAACTGAACAAGACTATGGACCTGAATGTCATCCTGGAGAGACTTTCCAAGAAGCTGAAGGAGGAGGAGTCTCAGTAGCGATATTCTGACCTCATCATGATGTCATTTGTTTACATTGGACTCGGTTTTTCCAGAGAAGTGTGCAATCACTTTACATGAAGCGGATTTGGGGATCCCTGAGAAGGCTTTGTTTTCATTTCTCACTTTGTCTGCCCGTTCTGACGATCTGATTTTATCGTGGAATTTTTATTTTTTATTCAGGTTTTGAAAATTGCACATTTCTCAAAGTTTGGAGTTAAGGAACCAATCAGGAATGGGCAATGCTGGACCTTTTACCTCGATGTCTCCTCCCGTCAGATTGGTGTGGCCCCCAATGGGGACTTTTATTTTGGCGAATCGCGGTACAGCGGTGTTTGTGTGTCCTTTTTTTTTTTTTTTTTTTTTTTTACTTGCTGATTGTTCATATTGGGAGGGGGAAGGGTTTCTTTTATATCAAGCAAATGTTTCCATTTTCCAGTTTTGGATTAAACGAATTTGCATTACATTTAGCTCGCAGTTGTGATTGTTGCACCATACAGGGGCAGGGGGGATGGGTGGGTGTTATTTGCACTTGTTACTAAAAAAATCTGAATGCTCTGGTCAGTGTGCTGGGAAATCCTCACATTGAGGGGGGGTCTTCTCAGACTGAAGGCTCTCTGGGGGGGAGGATGTGAGGTTGGATGCCGCTAGTTCCTCCCACACCACTTCTTGCTGTGATTGGTTCGGCTGTCATGCTTTGTAAAGGTTTTATACAGATCACCCCAATCCTCTTCTGGGGTCCCTCGCTGGTACTCCTAACTCCTGCAGAGTGCCCCCAATAGCAAGCCACTTCCAATGAGGGCGTGCGTAAGTGTCTGTTTTTATCAGAGGAGCCGAGTTCTTGATCTCCATAAACTGGTACACATGAGAGGACATGTTCTCATTACAGACGCGCGCGCGTACAGTCACCTCTGCAGGGGTGCTAGGGGGAGAAACGGCCGAGCGCTCTGCTTCTCTGCACAGGCTGAAATGGACAGGAAAAATACAATGTGGTTTATCCAGTAATATATGATTTGTATCCATAAAGAGACCAGAAGGAGCGACCTGACCAGTGATGGATGATAGACAAGTCAGACACCAAATCTGGTGCTGCGACACGTCTACCATAGTCCAATAACCTTCTCTGGTAAGGAGTCGGATATAAGAACCGTCTATTAAGTCCCAACCAATCAGAATAATAGATTATTTCTTATACAACTTGTCACAAATGCCCCGGGGGTGGAAGGAACTTTTCTTCCCATGGTGTGGGAGAATACCAAGAGAAGGCCTCTATGGTGACTGAATTTATAGATGACACATTTGACCTTCCTAATATAGCTCCCCCTTGTGTTGCCTCTTGGGAACTTTTGAACAAGAGGAGTTGGATGTGTATAAATTATTCCTTGGGATCCTCTATTTTGCAGTATGGAAGCTCATTGCTAGGAGGTGGAGAGAGATGGATAGAGAGAGATATAGATATCTATCTATATCTATGGGATGCACCGAATGGGTTTTTTGGTGCCGATACCGAAAATGAAAAATACACTAGGCCGAAAACCGAAACAGCACCGATACCGAAAATGACTGTTTTAAAAAAAATATTTTTATACAGGAGGTGGTCAGAGACTGGGGGCACGGTACAGGAGGCATCCCCCATTGCAGCCAGTGTGCCCCATTGCAGCCAGCCTGTGCACTGTGTGCAGGGAAGAGGGCCGCCTCCGCCGCCTGTTTGATCACAGCGCCGGGAACATCACAGCTTTCATTTCAATAGCTGTGTGTTCCCGGCCGCGCGCCGTCACACGCAGCCCCTCCCCCTTGTCCGGGCACTTTGATAGACCATCCGTCCAATCCTGCGGATGATCTGTCTAAGTGCCTGGACAAGGGGGAGGGGCTGTGTGTGACGGCACGCGGCCGGGAACACACAGCTATTGAAATGAAAGCTGTGATGTTCCCAGCGCTGTGATCAAAGAGGTGGCGGAGGCGGCTCTCCTGCGCTATACACCCCCCCCCCCCCCCCCATGATGGGCATCACCAGGGGTGGGGGGGCAGAGCCACACCCTATTTTCGGCTCCATTATCGGCCGTTTTTCTCTTTCGGCAAATTGCTGAATAGGGCATTTTTGGCCGCTATGTTTCGGTGGCCGAAATTTCGGTGCATCACTAATTGCATAATATATATATATATATATATATATATATATATATATATAATTAGTGTGTGTGTGTATATATAATATAAATTTTCTCTCTATTGAGATGTGGTTGAAGGTAGTAAATGTTGACGTTCTTTTACATGATATGAGGTCCGGGGTTCCCCCACAAGGTATAGGAAGGTGTGATTTCGGTGGGTAGACCCGAAAGAAAAGCTGGAGGAAGATGCGGATCACTGATTGGTTGAGGGGAAGGTAACTGTTTGTGTTTTCTATTTCTAGGCCTTAACCGAAGCTTAGGGATGAAGGTGCTATGATATAAAGGATGGGATTCCGGAGCAACATAGATTTATGTATATAGTTGTTATGCAAGGGGAAGGGTAGTGAGCTCCTTGTTCTCCGGGATTTGGAGGACCTTGTGGGGGGGGGGGGGGGGGGATGGGGGAGTTTGATATCCTATTGTTGTCAAAGGCTTGGGGCAAACTGTCTTCTGGGTTCTTAATTTAAAAAAATACACACACGCACACGCGCATATATATATCAGACCTCGGACATGGGACCAGGATAAGAATCTTCTATGGCTGGTAGCGCTGGCCTCCTTGGCTGGTTGTATTTGACATATATACTGTTTCCATGCCTGTTATTTACTTATTTGACACTATGGTGTCCGTTTATGAAGAAGTGATCAGTGGAGATCCAGAGGATATATAAACAAGAGATAATCAGGGGAGAAGTGTTTGAACTTGTTCTCCCGCCGATTATCTCTGCACACTGAGAAGCCTCATTGAATGACACAGTAACGGTCACTTTATGAAGCTGCGATCTCAGCGCTTCACTGGTGATCTGTCAGAATTCACACTCCCCGATTCACCAGCTCAGAGGTGGAGAACCGGGGAGTGAAGAGAGAATCTGGGGGGATCTGAGGAGGAAAGAGGAAGATAATTAACTTCCTTATGCCTCATTCAGACCCCCCAACACTGTAACCATGTCCCCCCTGTCATATTTATGTGTATATGTATATATAAAAAATGTGTGTGTGTGTGTGTGTGTGTATATACATGTATGTATAATGTCTGTGTGTGTGTGTGTGTATACATGTATATATTATGTAGGGGGACTCTTTATTTCACTAACATTGATCACACCGTGTGTCAGTGTATTGAGCTGTGATAATTTATCACTGCTTAATAAATTGACATCTGTGTGTATCTGTGAATTTCTAGTACTGTAATCTCGTAAAGTCTCACGAGATTCCAGTATTAGGGGCCGTTCTCCAGAGTTAAAAGCGTTTGTAGATCGCTTCACTCCTCCAAGGGTGACACGATCTACTCCGCTTCATAAAGTGGTACACAGAGGAGAAAGATCTCCTATGTGAATGCCGGAGAATGAAGCATTGAATAGATTTCACTGCTTCATAAAAGGACACCTTTTGTATGCTAATAATTATATTTTATGTGTAGCGGCGGCTCCTGAAGAGCACCCACTATGTGTTTTTCAAAGTTAAAACTTTATCCAAACTACAGTTTGTTTTGGGTCTAGTTGTCTAAATTTAACTTCTGTGTCAGTCTGACTGGACTGTGAGATAGTAACATGATGGGAAAAGGGGAGGGGGAAATTTTGGGACTTTAAATGAGGTCATAGCCTCCATCCCTATAAGATATAAAATTAAAAACAAGAGCTAAGCGGGACTTTAAATGAAGTACGGGGTCTTTTATTGAAAAAAAAGGGAGAAATATTGTTATGCGATTATATGATGCGACAAAATTACATGTATATTAAAGAGGTGCACAGACAGACACATTATTAACATTGACATTTTGTTTTATATAATCTTACTGACCAATACAGAGTAGGTTATAAAAGCGCACCTCCATTATATACATAAGACAACCAAATATGGAAATAAATTAAACAAATAATACAATGTAGGCAACAACTTTGAATCTATGACTTCTTGGTTGTTGCAGTGGATTAGTAAAGAAAAAAACAACATAGTTGATGCAATTTTTCAAGAATTGATGCTAGTTGAAATTGGGGTACCAAAATACACGGCGATTATTGGCTCTACGCGTTTCGTGGCTTACTACCGCTCGTCAGGAGCAAGCTCGTGATTGGTCTGAAAATACAGAGTAGTGGTAAATTAATGTTTGCAATGATGGAACATGGGGAGATTGAAATACCCCTACCTAGTGGTCACTTACACATAGCCATGCAGTCAAAAGTGCAGCGCCGAAAGCCTAGGCACCCAAAGCGATGATACGGGAGTTGAGGAGGCCCATCCAAGGGCGAGGAGGCCCACAGAATGCACACACAGGCAACCACCGGAACAACAAGGGCGTTTAGTAAGTGAAAACTAATATGGAAATATAAAACTGAGCCTAATGGGTGAAAAAATGCATGGTAAGAACTACAGATAATCTGAGAATTGTGAAAGAAAAATGCGTTGAAAAAAGAAAATGTTGGGGTGGATGTGTGATGAGTGTAGGAGAGGGTTAGCATGGGAAAGGGGGGGAGGGGGAAGAGGGCGGAAGAAAAAGTGGCTGTGTATGACATGACCCAGTCTGAATGCCAGGTGACAGAGTGAGTAGTGACAGAAAAAAGTAAAGAAAGAGGGACATATGGATTGATTGTGCAAAAATACCTTGTGTGTGGAAAAAACGCGAAAACAAGGGGTGACAGTGTATGGTAGGTGAATAGCCCCAGTTGTTCCGGTCCCGCCTGCCGCCGCCAACCATGGATACAGCCAAACCGCCGTCTGGGGGCCCCCAGCGTCACACACTCAAGGACACCAAATGGAAGAGTGAGCAATGCCAGACCCGGGATATATACACACTCCGAGTCAGCGTCCACACCCACACTCCAGGTGAAATGAGGATGTAAATCAACCTAGCCTGAAAGGCGGCACCCATAACAGTGATGCCGTACAAACGGTGGTGAAAGTGTGACGCCGATACGCAGTGGGTGAACGCGTGAGATGTTCAGCCTGGTCACAGGGGGCGCTGTCTCTGGTGGCAGACATGGAACTATGGTCTGGTCAGGCACTTGAGTTACTCTTTCAGAGCCGGGTCAGGGGGAGTGGCCCTCTCGCTGTGCCCTCTGGGAGAGGGTATTTAAGATGCGGACATCACGTGGTTCGGGGTTCCGGTCCAGTATGCTGTGCTGATTACATGGTCCCGGTCCTCCTGACCAGCCCCCAGGAAGGCTATGGCCTGGGGTGCGGATCCACCCCACTTTAATGCCTCGGGGCTGGCTAGCCCAAGGCATGGAAACTAGAGGAGGATTCTGAGGTGGTTGGGTGCCGTCTCCGGTTCAGGAGAGACCCACTGAACTTCGAGCATTCCAGGGGAGGACTCTTAGAGGAAGACCACGAGTGAGTTTGGATTTCTTAACAAGAGCCTGGAAGGGCCGAAGTAACAGAGAATCCGGTCTTGTGAATATCACCAAGTGGGCTGAAAGATCCAGGAATCCTACAAGTGTTCTACAGCTTAGTTGCAGTCGGGTGCTGCCGCCTCCATTGCGGGTACAGGAACCCCATAGTGTAGCATTACGGCTTCATGCTGGGTCCCTACTGTGCATGCGCGAGGCACCACTGTGCTCTCCTACTGCCCCAGCGGCATGTGAAGGAGGCCAAGCTGCTGACGTAATGCGCCTCGGGCAGGATTTCCGGAAGTGGGGACAGGGTACCTGACAAAGACATTGCGGGGAATAAACCCCTCCCCCTCTGGGTGATCTCTGTACATTGTAGGAAATAAACCCCTCCCCCCTCTGGGTGATCTCTGTACATTGCAGGGATTGTAACAAACTTTGTTGCAGATTGCAACTTTTTGTTAGTAGAAATAGCTGTTCCTCTGTGTCCATGTCCAGAGTAAATGTGAATGGACGTGACTTTATAATTATCAATCAGCTGCTGCACATGCAAGGCTCTAATGAGGAAAGTGGCAGGGTCTGCATACCTTTAGACGTGATTTACCTTTGTAACTTGTATCTCAGTGCAGACTTCTGGGAAAATCAGTGAGCCAATCACGCAAGCAGGAAATGACATTGTCTGGGGGGCGCTCCGTATACCATCTGTGTACAGAGCGCCTCCAGGTGGCCACCATTTTTTTTTTTTACGGAAATTACAGCGGCTGCAGATTGAAAAGGAAAGAGAATTTTTAGTAACATTCAGTTACAATATGACTTGTGTAGCAATTCTACATGATATATTGTATTTTTTATTGGCTATTTTTTCCCATGAAACTGGAGTTACCATTTAAATGCTGTTTATTATGGATATTAGTGCTCTGACTTCTGCTAGGACTGTTATGCACTCCAGCCTGATCTTGTATTGCACTGGGTAATTTTAGTTGGTGGAGGTTACCCCCACTCTGGTCAAAGCCGCTGTACTAACCATGTGAGGTTAGTACAGTGATCTCCCCCCCGCTGAGCTGTTGTGTTCTGACAGGGGGGGGGGGGGGACCCTCCTTGCCAGAACACTCCGATCAGCGCTGTCTGTGATTGGCTGAGAATGCTGACCGGGAGTTGGTCAGCTGCTGGTTTTCCAACAGAAGCCGGCCAGACCGACATACAATCTTGATGCGATTCAGTTTGCTTTGACCGATATACAAATTATTCATTCACAGTCTGAATGTCAGACTTTTTTATTTTATTTTTATTTTTTTATATCACACACAAGCAGGTAAAAAGACGCACAGTGACAGGTCACAGCTTGTTTGTCGGTCTTCATTTTATATTCAGACACTTTTTGTAATGCTATAAAAATGAAAAACTGCTTTTTAATAAAGACTATCTGATTAAAAGAAAAAAAAAAGCTGCCTGACTGTTTATAACTTTGTAGGTAAGAGACATGTTTGCCATGGCAAGGAAGAATGCGCCTTGCATCCTTTTCATCGATGAGATCGATGCCGTTGGAAGAAAGAGGGGGAGGGGCATTTTGGAGGGCAATCTGAGCAAGAAAATACCCTCAACCAGCTGCTGGTGGAGATGGATGGTGAGTGAAACCCACACAGCCTTATGGACAGAATCGGAGTCGGGTTTTTGTTGGGATTATACGGCATCTTGTAGGGAAAAGATTCCAAAGCTTGGACCTGTAAAGAATCTTGGAGCACCGCTCAGTGCTAAGAGGGAGCTGATCCTCAGAGATGGGGGCGCCAGCGTCCGCTCATCCTGCAAAGAAAGCCGCACTCCCAACCCACCCAACTGTACATATCAATGTCAACTGGCCTCAGACAGCTCGCCTACATAAGCCACGCCCTCCGATGTATTTCACCCCGCCCACTAGGTTTTACAGATTCCTAAACTTTGATTGGTTGTGCACCCTCACTTGCAAACGTTTCATTGTGTAAAATTATTACTACCTCCTCAGTCATCATTCAGCATGGCATGACCTTAGAGCAGGGATCTCCAAACTTTCTATACAAAGGGCTGCTTTATTGTCCTTCAGACTTCATCACTGGGCCTGGCCATCTTTATGTAGAGCAACAATTTTTTTTTTTTCAGATCCTCAGAGTTCTTTGCCATGAGGTGCCATGTTGAACTTCCAGTGACCAGTATGTGAGAGTGATAACACAAAATTTAACACACCTGCTCCCCATTCACACCTGAGACCTTGTAACAAGTCACATGACACTGGGGAGAGAAAATGGCTAATTGGGCCCAATTTGGAGATTTTCCCTTAGGGGTGTACTGACTTTTGTTGCCAGCGGTTTAGACATTAATGGCTGTGTGTTGAGTTATTTTGAGAGGACAGCAAATTTACACTGTTATACAAGCTGTACACTCACTACTTTACATTGTAGACAAGTGTCATTTCTTCAGTGTTGTCACATGAAAAGAGAGGAGAAATGTCACTGAGGGGTGTACTTACTTTTGTAAGATACTGTATATATAAATAAATACATACACACACATTATATATATATATATATATATCATATATGAACAACACAGCCCAGTGTACAACATATACAATTACAGAACACATCACCATAAAACCATAGATATCCCTTAGCAACCGGTACAGCCCATAGCAACCAGGCAGACGCCATAGCAACAGCAGAAAAACATCCCCATAGTATATACCAGACTGAATGTATAATACAATCTTATCCAGTTTGCAGAGGCGGATCGTCCCGTTCCTCTATCTCTAAATACCTTCCGATTTCATAAAGTTCTTGGAGAGGGATTCTATGGGAAGGTAAGTGGTCGGATAGTTTCTCTGATTTATATCCCTATAACAGATGAGGAGGAATGATAAATCACTTTAAAGCTGCATTCACACAGATTTAATACCTGCTATAGTTGTGCCATAACCTGCATCATGATACAGGGGTTCTAACCCCTCATGTTTTTTCATCTTAATGCATTAAAGGGACACTAAAAGTTTTTTTTTTTTTTTTAAATAAACATATCATACTTACCTCCACTGTGCAGCTCGTTTTGCACAGAGTGGCCCCGAACCTCCTCTTCTGGGGTCCCTCAGCGGCTCCTCCCCGCATCAGATAACCCCCTGGGAGAAGCGATCTCTCGGGGGGTTACCTTGCGGCGCGCTCCCAAATCCAGCCTCCGGCGTCCATAGACGCTGAATGCAGAGCTTGGCCCCGCCTCCAGCGGATTCGATTGACAGCCGCAGGAGCCAATGACTGCGCTGCTATCAATCTATCCAATCAAGAGCCGAGAACCCCCAGCAGAGAGAGAGAGTGTCTCCGTGGGACAAGTTTGAGGGTTCAGGTAAGTAAAATGGGGGGCTGGGGGGCCGGTCATGGACAGGTGTTTTTTCACCTTAATACATAGGATTCATGAAGGTTAAAAACCAGGAACCTTTAGTGTCCCTTTAAGGTGAAAAAACACCCGGCAGTCACCGGCCCCCCAGCCCACCCCTCATTTTACTTACCTGAGCCCCCCATCTCCTCGGCAGGGACGCGCTGTCCCTCTCTCCACGGGGTCCTGGCTCTTGATTGGATAGATTGATAGCAATGCAGACATTCCAGCTGCTTTCAATCAAATCCAATGATGTGGCCCCAGGGCCGAGTCTAGGAATTCCTGTCTATGGACGCAAATGCTGGACTTGGGAGCGCACCCGCAAGGTAACCCCCTCGGGATGGGGGCAAGTAAGGTAAGTATATACACCTTTTTTTTAATGCAGGTTAGTCAGCATGTGTTAGAAAATGGGCCAGTTAGCTTTAGCCAGAAATTCTACTTTAAGAATAAACAACGGCTCACAAATGAGCGATTCTGAGTTCTCTCTGGTCCAGCGTCAGCTTCTGTATAGAGAGAAAGCCGACAACGGCTGGGAAATGAATAGGAAATGACCTTCCCCATAGACTTACTGTGGGGCACCCGTTGTCGGCTGCCTCTGCTCTACACAGAAGCCCCGCTGACTGCTCAGCCTGGGACCGGACCGGACCGGAGCTGCTTCACAATATTTAACTATAGCCATCTATTTTTAGATTGGGCTTAGAATGGGGCGGGGGGGGAGGTTTACCATTCGATTTTGGGTGGAGTGTCACTTCCCCTCCCCCCCCCCCCCGATATAACACAACATAGGGATGGGGGAGGGGTGTCACTTGCAGATGGGAAGTCCGGGGGTAATTTCACCACTGGAGACCGTGTGCCGTGTAAAGAGCCATTGGCTGATTTACATGCAACCCAAAAAAGAAATATGATGGGTGGGGGAGGGGACCTTTGATTAACACTAATAATATCTTATTGCTTTTTTCCTTTAGGTGTTTCTGGCATCACACCGCGCCACCAATCAGCTGCTGGCAACAAAAAGAGTGAAGAAAAAGTCGGCGCCGCTCGAAAGACATCTGGCAGAGCGTGAAATCCAGGAAGAGGTGGGGGGGAGCAGGTTCTTCCCACAATTGTATGCCACGTTCCAGACAAAGGTAAGTACCATCACTGTCCACTGCTCTACTGACACCGTCCACTGCCCTACTGACACCATCTACTGCACTACTGACACCATCTACTGCACTACTGACACCATCCACTGCCCTACTGACACCATCCACTGCCCTACTGACACCGTCCACTGCCCTACTGGCACCGTCCACTGCCCTACTGGCACCGTCCACTGCCCTACTGGCACCATCCACTGCCCTACTGGCACCGTCCACTGCCCTACTGACACCGTCCACTGCCCTACTGACACCGTCCACTGCCCTACTGACACCATCCACTGCCCTACTGACACCATCCCCTGCCCTACTGACACCATCCACTGCCCTACTGACACCATCCACTGCCCTACTGACACCATCTACTGCACTACTGACCCCGTCTTCTGCCCTACTGACACCATCCACTGCCCTACTGACACCATCCACTGCTCTACTGACACCATCCACTGCACTACTGACACCATCTACTGCCCTACTGACACCATCCACTGCCCTACTGACACCATCCACTGCACTACTGACACCATCTACTGCCCTACTGACACCATCCACTGCCCTACTGACACCGTCCACTGCCCTACTGACACCATCCACTGCTCTACTGACACCACCCACTGCCCTACTGACACCATCCACTGATCTACTGGCACCATCCACTGCCCTACTGACACCATCCACTGCCCTACTGACACCATCCACTGCTCTACTGACACCATCCACTGCACTACTGACACCATCTACTGCCCTACTGACACCATCCACTGCACTACTGACACCATCTACTGCCCTACTGACACCATCCACTGCCCTACTGACACCGTCCACTGCCCTACTGACACCATCCACTGCTCTACTGACACCACCCACTGCCCTACTGACACCATCCACTGATCTACTGGCACCATCCACTGCCCTACTGACACCATCCACTGCTCTACTGACACCATCCACTGCTCTACTGACACCGTCCACTATATTATTATTATTATAGTGAATAATGAATGAATTATAATTTGTATCTCTTTTCTCTTCTTCTAGGAGTATCTTTTCTTTGTTATGGAATATGTGAGTGGGGAGACCCTGTGACACCAATGATGGGGCACTATTCCTCCCACTTACACCAAATATGGGGCACTATTCTTCCCACCGACACCAATGATGGGGCACTATTCCTCCCACCGACACCAATGATGGGGCACTATTCTGCCATCCAAAAGCAACAATGGGGCACCATTCCTCCCACTGACACCAATGATGGGGCACTATTCTGCCATCCGACACCAACAACGGGACACCATTCCTCCCACTGACACCAAATATGGGACACTATTCCTCCCACCGACACCAATGATGGGGCACTATTCCTCCCACTGACACCAATGATGGAGCACTATTCTGCCATCCAACACCAACAATGGGGCACCATTCCTCCCACTGACACCAATGATGGGGCACTATTCCTTCCACTGACATGAAATATGGGGCACTAATCCTCCCACCGACACCAATGATGGGGCACTATTCCTCCCACTGACACCAATGATGGGGCACTATTCCTCCCACCGACACCAAATATGGGGCACTATTCCTCCCACTGACACCAATGATGGGGCACTATTCCTCCCACTGATACCAAATATGAGGCATTATTCCTCCCACCGACACCAGTGATGGGGCACTATTCCTCCCACTGACACCAATGATGGGGCACTATTCTTCCCACCGACACTAATGATGGAGCACTATTCCTCCTACTGACACCAAATATGGGGCACTATTCCTCCTACTGACACCAAATATGGGGCACTATTCCTCCCACCGACACCAATGATGGGGCACTATTCCTCCCACTGACACCAATGATGGGGCACCATTCCTCCCACTGACACCAATGATGGGGCACCATTCCTCCCATTGACATCAAATATGGGGCACCATTCCTCCCACCGACATCAAATATGGGGCACTATTCCTCCCACCGACACCAATGATGGGGCACCATTCCTCCCACTGACACCAATGATGGGGCACCATTCCTCCCATCGACACCAATGATGGGGCACCATTCCTCCCACCGACACCAATCATGGGGCACCATTCCTCCCACCGACACCAATGATGGGGCACCATTCCTCCCACCGACACCAATGATGGGACACCATTCCTCCCACCGACACCAATGATGGGACACCATTCCTCCCACGGACACCAATGATGGGGCACTATTCCTCCCACTGACACCAATGATGGGGCACTATTCCTCCCACTGACACCAATGATGGGGCACTATTCCTCCCACTGACACCAATGATGGGGCACTATTCCTCCCACTGACACCAATGATGGGGCACTATTCCTCCCACGGACACCAATGATGGGGCACTATTCCTCCCACGGACACCAATGATGGGGCACTATTCCTCCCACCGACACCAATGATGGGGCACCATTCCTCCCACCGACACCAATGATGGGGCACCATTCCTCCCACCGACACCAATGATGGGGCACCATTCCTCCCACCGACACCAATGATGGGGCACCATTCCTCCCACCGACACCAATGATGGGGCACCATTCCTCCCACCGACACCAATGATGGGGCACCATTCCTCCCACCGACACCAATGATGGGACACTATTCTGCCATCCAAAACCAACAATGGGGCACCAGCAAGCTTCAGACAGGACTTTATCCTTTCTTTTATTCCAGAGAGAGGTTGTCACAGACCTTCTGTATCCAGACGGTTCTGCACCTCACCATTCCCAACCAAATGCACTAAGTCGGCTGCATGAGAGGCATTTTCCGTATGTCCTCGAGAGTACCCCTACCCAACGAACCCCCCAAAGAAGATGTTGTGTCTGTACCAAGTGCGGATATAGGCGTGACACCCGTTGTTATTGTCCACGCTGTCCTGGCAATCCTGGTCTTTCCATTGGTGAATGTTTTGAACGCTACCACACACTAGTGAAGTTTTAGAGTAGGGTACAGCATTTCACAGGCTAGGACACACTAACACAGAGTCTCCCAAGATGCCATCGCATTTTGAGAGACCCAAACCACTGGAACTGTTACAACAGAACTGTTAAAGTTACATAAAAAAGTGTTTAAAAAAAAAAAAGTAAAAAAATAAAAAATAGTTGTCGTTTTATTGTTCTCTCTCTATTCTCTCTCTATTGTTCTGCTCCTTTGTACTGTATTCTATTCTGCAATGTTTTATTAACCATTTTTTGTTTTCAGGTACGCCATTCAGCTGTAGCGTGGATTTATTTATCTTGACAGCAACAGCGTTTTGCTCCCACGATACGTAAAGCTGCGACTCCAGCGCTGTCGGAGGTGATTTCACCACCACAGTTAAAAAAGAGCATATATGCCAAAGCATGGGGGCATAAGGGGTGGAGGAGCGATTTGCTCCTACCTTTTGTGGGAGGATGCCCCCATGCTTCGGCATATATATATTTTAGGCACAGATTGTGTTAAATGTGTTATTTTTTGCTATTTTTTTTTTGTATTTGCTTTGCAGGTATGGTAAGTCCTACTGTTATACTGTAATGTTACTTTGTTTTATTGTTAACCATCATTTGCTTAGCAGGTACGCCATTCTGCTGCAGCGCGGATTTATTTATCTTGACAGCAACAGCGTTTGCTCCCACGATACATAAAGCCGCGACTCCAGCACTGTCGGAGGTGATTTCACCACCACAGTTAAAAAAAGAGCATATATGCCGAAGCATGGGGGCATACGGGGTGGAGGAGCGATCTGCTCCTACCTTTTGCGGGAGGATGCCCCCATGCTTCGGCATATATAAATGGTGCATGCATGCCCACCATTAGAAGTGGGTGGATGAAGGGTGGTATCTAATGGTGGGCATACCCACCGATCAATATTTTTTTTTCGTTCAGCCCACAGGCTGCATGAAAAAATAAATTACAATATATGCCCAACCAGTTCCAGCAACATACTGGTATGTTGCTGGATTTTGAGTGCTTATACCAGAATGATGCCTGCAGGTTTAGGTATCATCTTGGTATCATTCTTTTCAGCCAGCGGTCGGCTTTTATGTAAAAGCAATCCTAGCGGCTAATTAGCCTCTAGACTACTTTTACAAGCAGTGGGAGGGAATGTTCCCCCCCCCCCCCCCCCCCCGCACCATCTTCCATGGTTTTCTCAGGCTCTCCTGTCCCAACAGGGAACCTGAGAATGCAGCCGGTGGTTCCGCCAGCTGACCATAGAGCTGATCAGAGACCAGAATGGCTCCAATCATCTCTATGGCCTAAGAAACCGGAAGCTACGAGCATTTCATGGCTTAGATTTTGCGGGATGTAAACAGCGCCATTGGGAAATTGGGAAAGCATTTTATCACACCGATCTTGGTGTGGTCAGATGCTTTGAGGACAGATGAGAGATCTAGGGTCTGATAGACCCTCATTTTTTCAAAAAAGAGTACCTGTCACTACCTATTGCAATCATAGGGGATATTTACATTCCCTGAGATAACAATAAAAATGCTAAAAAAAAAATGTATAAATGAAAGGAACAGTTTAAAAATAAAATAAAAAAGCAAAATAAATAATAAAAAAAAAAAAGCACCCCTGTCCCCCCCTGCTAAGGCACAACGTCGAACGCAAGCGTCGGTCTGGTGTCATATGTAAACAGCAATTGCACCATGCATGTGAGGTATCACCTCGAAGGTCAGATCGAGGGTACTAATTTTAGCAGTAGACCTCCTCCGTAAATCTAAAGTGGTCACCTGTAAAGGCATTTCAAGGCTTTTAAAAATGTATGTAGTTTGTCGCCGCAGCACGTTTCTGCGCAATTTTAAATAATATAATAATGTCGTGTTTGGTATCCATGTACTCGGCCTAAGATCATATTTTTTATTTCATCAAACATTTGGGCAATATAGTGATTTTTAGTGCATTAAAATTAAAAAAAGTTTGTTTTTTCCCCAAAAAATGCATTTGAAAAAGAAAAATGAAACACCCACCATTTTAATCTGTAGGGCCTTTGCTTTAAAAAAAATACTTAATGTTTGGGGGTTCAAAGTAATTTTCTTGCAAAAAAAAATATTTTTTCATGTAAACAAAAAGTGTCAGAAAGGGCTTTTTCTTCAAGTGGTTAGAAGAGTGGATGATGTGTGACATAAGCTTCTAAATGTTGTGCATAAAATGCCAGGACAGTTCAAAACCTCCCCAAATGACCCCATTTTAGAAAGTAGACACCCCAAGCTATTTGCTGAGAGGCATGTCGAGTCCATGGAATATTTTATATTTTGACAAAAGTTGCGGAAAAAAGACATTATTATTATTATTTTTTTTGCACAAAGTTGTCATTAACTAGATGCCGACCGCCGGCTGTCAAATGACGGCCAGGCGGCGCACCTATTGTGGCGGGAGGCCGTCATATGACGGCCTCCCGTTTAAACAGGGAATGCCCGCGATCGTGCGCGCGCATCCCTGTTTCTTCGGTGGCGGCGTGTCGCGGAGACATCGCTCGCCACCGAAGGGGGTGAACAGCCATTCGTTATGGCTGTTTACCACGTGATCGGCCGTGATGAAGTCACGGCCGATCACAGATGGTCACACCCCGAACATGCACGGCGCATGCGCGCGAGCACGTCGGTGGCGGCGTGTTCCCCGGGAACACTGCTCGCCACCGACGCTGGTAAACAGCCATTGGCCGGCTGTTTACCCACGTGATCGGCTGTGATCCTTTCACAGCCGATCACTAAAATGTAAACAAACCGCGGTAACGGGATGTTACCGGGTTCTCCTCCTCCACACACCGATCGTGTGTGAGGAGGAGATTGCGGTAACATCTCGTTACCGCATACAGTGTACACCAATCATACTGATTGCCCCCCCCCCCCCCCCAATAAAGAGGACCTGTCACCACCCCTCATAGTACCTGTCAATCACAGTCCATCAGAGTACCTGTCACAGTCCATCAGAGTACCCGAGTACCTGTCACAGCCCATCAGAGTACCCGAGTACCTGTCACAGCCCATCAGAGTACCCGAGTACCTGTCACAGCCCATCAGAGTACCCGAGTACCTGTCACCAGCCCATCAGAGTACCCGAGTACCTGTCACAGCCCATCAGAGTACCCGAGTACCTTTCACAGCCCATCTGAGTACCCGAGTACCTGTCCCAGCCCATCAGAGTACCCGAGTACCTGTCCCAGCCCATCTGAGTACCCGAGTACCTGTCCCAGCCCATCAGAGTACCCGAGTACCTGTCCCAGCCCATCTGAGTACCCGAGTACCTGTCACGGCACATCAGAGTAGCCGAGTACCTGTCACGGCACATCAGAGTAGCCGAGTACCTGTCACGGCCCATCAGAGTAGCCGAGTACCTGTCACAGTCCATCTGAGTACCCGAGTACCTGTCACAGTCCATCAGGGTACCCGAGTACCTCTCACAGTCCATTAGAGCAGGGGTGTCCAAACTTTTTTCAAAGAGGGCCAGATTTGATGAAGTGAACATGCTCGAGGGCCGACCATTTTGTCAGACCGTATTTTAATGGTTTAAAGAATGTCAAAGTGTGTTCATCCGAGCACTAATACACGGCCCAACAAGAATTCTCTTGCCTTTTTGCTGTGTGTGGTGAACAGATGAGCTCGGTGTGTTATTTGGATATACTGTATTTAATCGGCTTATACCACACACCTTATCTTTAAAAAGGAAGTCTCAGAAAAAAATAAAAATCTTTCATTTTAAATAAAGACATGTGAAGCAAAATAAGGGTCAGTGCCCATCTGCAGCCCCCAGCGTATTGCCATGAATTCAGCCTCCACCTTATTGCCATGAATGCAGCCCCCAGCCTATTGCCATGAATGCAGCCCCCAGCGTATTGCCATAAATGCAGCACCCAGCGTATTGCCATGAATGCAGCCCCCACCGTATTGCCATGAATGCAGCCCACACCGTATTGCCATGAATGCAGCCCCCACCGTATTGCCATGAATGCAGCCCCACCGTATTGCCATGAATGCAGCCCCCACCGTATTGCCATGAATGCAGCCCCCACCGTATTGCCATGAATGCAGCCCACACCGTATTGCCATGAATGCAGCCCACACCGTATTGCCATGAATGCAGCCCACACCGTATTGCCATGAATGCAGCCCACACATTGCCAGGAATACAGCCCCCACATTGCCATGAATGCATCCCCATATTGCCATGAATGCAGCCCCCATATTGCCATGAATGCAGCCCCCATATTGCCATGAATGCAGGCCACATATTGCCATGAATGCAGCCCCCATATTGCCATGAATGCAGCCCCCATATTGCCATGAATGCAGCCCCCATATTGCCATGAATGCAGTCCCCATATTGCCATGAATGCAGGCCACACATTGCCATGAATGCAGACTCACCATTGCCATCGGTGCAGCCTGATTCACGTTCTGCAGCCTTGGAGGAGACAGGGAGGGGGAACGGGATGAGCGCCGACAGACATACAGGAGAAACTCCTGTTTCTATCGACGGCCTCTTTAATTGAAAGTCCCGCCTCCTGTGATGGACAAAACGGTTGTCCAATGGCAGCGCAGGACGGGACTTCCTTTTACACAGGACGCCGTCCTGTATCCACGGCACTCGTCCCGCCCCCTCCATGGCAGCCAGCATATCTATCTTTTGTGGCCCCCGGTGAACGGGGATTCGTTGGGGGCCACAAAAGATATATATGTGAACATGACCAGACGGGCCGTCCGAAACCGGAACGCGGGCCGTGATTGGCCCGCGGGCCGGACTTTGGACATGCCTGCATTAGAGTACCGAGTACCTGTCACAGTCCATTAGAGTACCGAGTACCTGTCACAGTCCATTAGAGTACCGAGTACCTGTCACAGTCCATCAGGGTACCCGAGTACCTGTCACAGCCCATCTGAGTACCCGAGTACCTGTTCCAGTCCATCTGTGTACCAGAGTACCTGTCACAGTCCATCTGAGTACCCGAGTACCTGTCACAGTTCATCTGAGTACCCGAGTACCTGTCACAGTCCATATGAGTACCTGTCACCGCCCTTCAGAGTACCCAAATACCAGTCACCAAACCATCAGAGTACCTGTCACCAGGCCATCAGAGTACCCGAGTACCTGTCACCAGGCCATCAGAGTACCTGAGTACTTGTCACCAGGCCATCAGAGTGCACCGAGTACCTGTCACCAGGCCATCAGAGTACCCGAGTACCTGTCACCAGGCCATCAGAGTACCCGAGTACCTGTCACCAGGCCATCAGAGTACCCGAGTACCTGTCACCAGGCCATCAGAGTACCCGAGTACCTGTCACCAGGCCATCAGAGTACCCGAGTACCTGTCACCAGGCCATCAGAGTACCCGAGTACCTGTCACCAGGCCATCAGAGTACCCGAGTACCTGTCACCAGGCCATCAGAGTACCTGAGTACCTGTCACCAGGCCATCAGAGTACTCGAGTACCTGTCACCAGGCCATCAGAGTACCCGAGTACCTGTCACCAGGCCATCAGAGTACCCGAGTACCTGTCACCAGGCCATCAGGGTACCCGAGTACCTGTCACCAGACCATCAGAGTACCCGAGTACCTGTCAACCAGACCATCAGAGTACCAGAGTACCTGTCACCAGGCCATCAGAGTACCCGAGTACCTGTCACCAGGCCATCAGAGTACCCGAGTACCTATCTCCAGCCCATCAGAGTACCCGAGTACCTATTTGCAGCTCATGTCTCATAGAATATACGTTGGGATGTTTGCTTTCCAAAATGGGGTAATTTTATGGGAAATTCCATTGTTCTGGTACTCCAGGGCCTTCAAAAGTGTAATAGGTGGTTGAGAAATGAGATGCGTCATTTTTGCTCATAGAACGTCTGAAGGTACTACATCAATGTTAGTGCTCTGTATGTGGCCAGGCTGTGTAAAAGTCCCACACACGTGGTATCGCCGTACTCGGGAAGAGTAGCAGAATGTATTTTGGGTTGTAATTTTTGCTATATACATGCTATGTGTTAGAAATATCTTATAAATTGACAATTTTGTGTAAAAAAAAAATGCGTTTTAATTTTTTTTCCACATATTCCAAAAACTTCTGGAAAAAAATTAACCATTCAAAAGACTCATTATGCCTCACAGATTATACGTTGGGGTGTTTGCTTTCCAAAATGGGGTCATTTTATGGGAAATTCCATTGTCCTGGTACTCCAGGGCCTTCAAAAGTGTAATAGGTGGTTGAGAAATGAGATGCGTCATTTTTGCTGGTAGAACGTCTGAAGGTGGTACTTCAATGTTAGTGCTCTGTATGTGGTCAGGCTGTGTAAAAGTCTCACACATGTGGTATCGCCATACTCGGGAAGAGTAGCAGAATGTATTTTGGGGTGTAATTTGTTGTCTGCATATGCTGTGTGTGAGAAATAACCTGATAATATGACAATTTAGTAAAAAAAAAATCTTCATTTTGCAAAGAATTGTGGGAAAAAATTACAACTTAAAAAAACTCACCATGCTACTTACTTAATACCTTGGGATGTCTACTTTGTAAAAAGGGGTCATTTGGGGGGTATTTGTACTTTCCTGACTTGTTAGTGTCTCAAGAAATGAGGTACACCTGATGTACTGAAGGCCTGATCAGAAGTGATAAATTTTCAGTGATTGGCACCATAGTTTGTAGACTCTATAACTTTCACAAAGACCAAATAATATCCACTAATGTGGGTTATTTTTACCAAAGATATGTAGCAGTATAAATTTTGGCCAAAATTTATGAAGAAAAATTACTAATTAGCAAAAATTTATGACAGAAACGAAGAAAAAGGCATTTTTTTCACAAAATTTACGTTTTATTTTATTTATAGCACAAAAAATAAAAAACCCACTAGTGATTAAATACCACTAAAAGAAAGCTCTATTTGTGTGGAAAAAAGTACGCAAGTTTCATATGGATACAGTGTTGGATGACTGAGTAATTGTCATTTAAACTGTGAGAGCGCTGAAAGCTGAAAATTGGTCTGGTCAGGAAGGGGGTGTAACTGCACTGTATTGAGGTGGTTAAATGATATATTGCTCAAACATGCCATGGCTATATGTGAAATTACACCCCAAAATACATTCTGTTGCTTCTCCTGAGTACGGGGATACCACAAGTGTGAGACCTTTTAGGAGTGTAACCGCGTACGGTACCCCAAAATCCAAGCACCACCTTCAGACTTTCTAAGGGTGTAAATTTTTATTTCATTCCTTACTGCCTATCACAGTTTCGGAGGCCATGGAATGCCAAAATAGCACAAAATCCCTCCAAGTGACCCCATTTTGGAAAGTAGACACCCCAAGCTATTTACCGAGAGGCATGGTGAGTATTTTGCAGCTCTCATTTGTTCTTGAAAAAAAAGAAAAAATGTATATTTTTTTCAATTTTCAAAATGGGGTCATTTGGGGGGGGGGGGGGGGGGGGGGGTTGTGCCATCTTGGCATTTTATGGCCTTCAAAACTGCGATAGGTAGTGAGGAGTGAAATCAAAAATGTACACCCTTAGAAATCCTGAAGGCGGTGCTTGGTTTTCGGGGCCCCGTACGCGGATAGGCTCCCAAAAAGTCCCACACATGTGGTATCCCCGTACTCAGGAGAAGTAGCAGAATTTATTTTGGGGTGTCATTTAACATATGCCCATGGCATGTGTGAGCAATATATCATTTACTGACAACTTTGTGAGGAAAAAAAAAAAGTTTGTAATTTTCCCGCAACTTGTGGCAAAATATAAAATATTCCATGGACTCAACATGCCTCTCAGCAAATAGCTTGGGGTGTCTACTTTCCAAAATGGGGTCATTTGGGGGAGTTTTGTGCTATTTTGACATTTTATGGCCTTCAAAACTGTAATAGGTAGTGAGGAGTGAAATCAAAATTTTTCACCCTTAGAAATCCTGAAGGTGGTGCTTGGATTTCGGGGCCCCGTACGCGGCTAGGCTCCCAAAAAGTCCCACACATGTGGTATCCCCGTACTTAGGAGAAGCAGCAGAATTTATTTTGGGGTGTCATTTAACATATGCCCATGGCATGTGTGAGCAATATATCATTTAGTGACAACTTTGTGTAAAAAGAAAACATTTTTTTTTTTTGTCATTATTCAATCGCTTGAGGCAAAAAAATTAAATATTCAATGGGCTCAACATGCCTCTTATCAATTTCCTTAGGGTGTCTACTTTCCAAAATGGGGTCATTTGGGGGGGTTTTGTACTGCCCTGCCATTTTAGCACCTCAAGAAATGGGATAAGCAGTCATAAACTAAAAGCTGCGTAAATTCCAGAAAACGTACCTTAGTTTGTAGATGTGACAACTTTTGCGCAAACCAATAAATATACAGTTATTGACTTTTTTTTTACCAAAGACATGTGGCTGAATACATTTTGGCCTAAATGTATGACTAAAATTGAGTTTATTGGATTTTTCTAATAACAAAAAGTAGAAAATATCATTTTTTTTTTCAAAATTTTCGGTCTTTTTACGTTTATATTGCAAAAAATAAAAATCGCAGAGTCAGTCAAATACCTTTAAAAGAAAGCTCTATTTGTGGGAAAAAAAGGACGCAAATTTTGTTTGGGTACAACATTGCATGACCGCGCAATTACCAATTAAAGCAGCGCAGTGCCAAATTGTAAAAAGACCTCTGGTCATTGACCAGCAAAATGGTCCGGTCTGAAGGTGGTTAAAAAAAGAAAACAAATAAAACCAAAAAGTGCGTTCTATGCATCTGAAAATATAACAACTCAAATTATTATTCAAGCAAAATAATGTCAAAGCAATAACTCCAAGGCCGATAATAAATAAGACGTTATCTCCTCCGATTCCGCAACATGGCTGGTTAATGAACGGCCGCTCAGAACTTCTACTAACACGAAATTAAAGCCCAAAGTGTGGCGCTAAAGAGCTGAAAAAGCACGTAGTACGTCTAGTACATCAATACGTTCATAATTGTTGGCCAACATTTGTGTGACCGTGTGTATGCAAGACAAGTTCAGGCCAACGCCCTTCAGAAAAAATTCCAAGGTTTTGTGGTGGGAAAGTTGGTGGTGAGTACGAGGCGTTAGTGATGTGACTATTAATACCAGTGATCGCTGTTCTGCAATGATGCCGAAATCCCAGCAATCATTTATTGACAATATTAGAAGACAGAAGAGCCTCTTAGCTGTTCTCTCCATGTCTGATAATACAAGGAAAGTCCTGAGCTGCTGTACAATGATGTCCCATCTAAAAGACTAAATGTATGACATAACATGTAATATACTGTACATGGTGTGACCGCACCGCCGCCCCCTGTCCCTGTGTGGTCACCCGGCCTGAGATCTGTCCAATCTAACCATGAAGATCAGTGTGAAGACCATAACATCCTGTATGTCAGGCTATGTATGTGTGTGACCGTGCGTGTACAGTATATTAGATTGTTAGCTCCTATGGGGTGCAGGAACTTATATGAACCAGCCTGTGTGTCCCCCTAAAATCCACAGAACTCCCCTGTATTTTACCACAACCTGGGCAGAATTCTGTATGTAATATATGGATGTCATTGTGAATGAGCCCAGCTTTGTGTCATCAGTATCTCTCAGATTACACAGCGAGACAAACGCGCCCACTGATTGGCTGCGAGATGGAGATTGGTACCCAATGCGTCCAACCAGACTGCATTCTAAAGCCTCCCACAGGTGCACAACCCCCACCTATGACCAGGCAGAATTCTATACAGCCCAGCCAGACTGATGACAAAGTGTCATTTACCACAATTAGCCCCAAAACTTACTATAGTTCTCAGCAAAAAACTAAATTCAAACACATAGTGTGTACTCAATAGGAGTACCGGCGCTACATACTCCCCCCGGCCATTTAGATGATGTCATCATCTCGCTAAGGAGAAGAAAAAACTTCCCAACAATACAAAATGTTATTATACACCTGAGATTGTGGGATAAAGAAAGGAAGAGAACACTTCACATAAACAGACTGTACACATACCACCCACTGACACCAAATATGGGGCACTACTCCTCCCACTGACACCAAATATGGGGCACTACTCCTCCCACCGACACCAAATATGGGGCACTATTCCTCCCACCGACACCAATGATGGTGTCGGGTGGCAGAATAGTGCCCCATCATTGGTGTCAGTGGGAGGAATAGTGCCCCATCATTGGTGTCAGTGGGAGGAATAGTGCCCCATCATTGGTGTCAGTGGGAGGAATAGTGCCCCATCATTGGTGTCGGTGGGAGGAATAGTGCCCCATCATTGGTATCAGTGGGAGGAATAGTGCCCCATCATTGGTATCAGTGGGAAGAATAGTGCCCCATCATTGGTATCAGTGGGAAGAATAGTGCCCCATCATTGGTGTCGGTGGGAAGACTAGTGCCCCATCATTGGGAAGAATAGTGCCCCATCATTGGTGTCGGTGGGAAGAATAGTGCCCCATCATTGGTGTCAGTGGAAGGAATAGTGCCCCATCATTGGGAAGAATAGTGCCCCATCATTGGTGTCAGTGGGGGAATAGTGCCCCATCATTGGTGTCAGTGGAAGGAATAGTGCCCCATCATTGGTGTCAGTGGGAGGAATAGTGCCCCATCATTGGTGTCAGTGAGAGGAATAGTGCCCCATCATTGGTGTCAGTGGGAGGAAAAGTGCCCCATCATTGGTGTCAGTGGGGGGAATAGTGCCCCATCATTGGTGTCAGTGGGAGGAATAGTGCCCCATCATTGGTGTCAGTGGGAAGAATAGTGCCCCATCATTGGTATCAGTGGGAAGAATAGTGCCCCATCATTGGTGTCAGTGGGGGGAATAGTGCCCCATCATTGGTGTCAGTGGAAGGAATAGTGCCCCATCATTGGTGTCAGTGGGAAGAATAGTGCCCCATCATTGGTGTCGGTGGGAGGAATAGTGCCCCATCATTGGTGTCGGTGGGAAGAATAGTGCCCCATGATTGGTGTCAGTGGGAAGAATAGTGCCCCATCATTGGTGTCGGTGGGAGGATTAGTGCCCCATATTTCGTGTCTGTGGGAGGAATAGTGCCCCATCATTGGTGTGAGTGGGAGGAATGGTGTCCCATTGTTGGTGTCGAATGGCAGAATAGTGCCCCAACAATGGGACACCATTCCTCCCACTCACACCAATGATGGGGCACTATTCCTCCCACTGACACCAATGATGGGGCACTATTCCTCCCTCTGACACCAATTATGGGGCACTATTCCTCCCACTGACACGAATGACGGGGCACTATTCTTCCCACCAACACCAATGATGGGGCACTATTCTTCCCACCGACATCAATGATGGGGCACTATTCCTCCCGCTGACACCAAATATGGGGCACTATTCCTCCCGCTGACACCAAATATGGGGCACTATTCCTCCCACTGACTCCAGTGATGGGGCAATATTCCTCCCACGGACACCAAATATGGGGCACTATTCCTCCCGCTGACACCAAATATGGGGCACTATTCCTCCCACTGACTCCAGTGATGGGGCAATATTCCTCTCACTGACCCCAATGATGGGGCACTATTCCTCTTACTGACCCCAATGATGGGGCACTATTCCTCTTACTGACCCCAATGATGGGGCACTATTCCTCTTACTGACCCCAATGATGGGGCACTATTCCTCTTACTGACCCCAATGATGGGGCAGTATTCCTCACATCTTCCAATGAAAAACTCTCCTCTGTCTTTCTGTCTGGAATTCCGATCGTGTGAACGCGGCGTGTGGAGCCGTGGCCGTTGGTTTTAGCAGTTAGTAGGTGATTGGTGAGTTTCAGTGGAATGTTGTGGGTGGAAGTCGGACTGAAGGGCGCTGAGAAGGTTGTCTATGACCGACTCGGTGGCTACCTCATGGACAAGGCGTTCGACGCACTTGGAGGCAGGCGGGAGGTGGGTCTTAAGTTATGGGGATGAGCTACATACCACACATGATACTTACAATGTGTTTTCTTCCAGGACCCTTCACAGAATTGTGCGATTCTCACCACCATTCCAAATCGCTGTGAAATTCTGTCACAACGCTTTTGGGTGACCTTCATTGTTAATGGCGCCCCCAATGTGCCAAAAGGCTTCATGCCCAGAACATTTTCAGTTTGGCTTTTTAACCTTCCCCCTTCTACACAGATCTTGGGTATCCCCTCCCCCCTTCTACACAGATCTTGGGTATCCCCTCCCCTTCTACACAGATCTCGGGTATCCCCTCCCCCCCTTCTACACAGATCTCGGGTATCCCCCCCTTCTACACAGATCTCAGGTATCCCCTCCCCCCTTCTACGTGGATCTCGGTTATCCCCTCCCCCCTTCTACACAGATCTCGGGTATCCCCTCCCCCCTTCTACACAGATCTCAGGTATCCCCTCCCCCCTTCTACACAGATCTCGGGTATACCCTCCCCCCTTCTACACAGATCTCGGGTATCCCCTCCCCCCTTCTACACAGATCTCAGGTATCCCCTCCCCCCCTTCTACACGGATCTCGGTTATCCCCTCCCCCCCTTCTACGTGGATCTCGGTTTTCCCCTCCCCCCACTTCTACGCAGATCTCAGGTGTTCTCAGTGGAAAAACTTCTAAGAAGAAATGTTCTCCGCTTCATAAACCGGGTGACGGAGATTTTTCTGAGAACTGAAATGAGATAAATGATAAATGTTTGATAAATGTACACTGCTCAGCCCCACCCCCTCTCCTCATTGGCTATGATTGACAGCAGTGGGAGCCAATGAGGAGAGGGAGTTTTAAGATAGCCGACGTTCTCATGCACATCGCTATGGGGGGTTCAGGTGAGTATTGGGGGAGGGGCACAGTGAAGGTTCTTTACTTATATGGACTGTTGAGGCACCAATTGAGATTGACAGCAGACAGTGGGAGTATTCTGTTACCAATAGCAGGCTTTCTATTAGATATGGACCCCCCCATATACCCCCACAATACCCCTGACACTGCACCCCCCATATACCCCTGACACCCCCACAATACCCCTGACACTGCACCCACCCATATACCCCTGTACTCCCCATACCTCTGACACTGCACACCCCCATACCTCACCCATCCAATACCCCTGACCCTGTACCGCACTCCTCAACACTGCACCCGCACCACCCTGTATTCCCATACCCCGCCCCAATATAACGTTTTCGTTTTATGCTGTATTCCCTCCCCCACCCTCCGGACACGTCCCGCCTAGTTTCAGTTTCTTAGTTTATCACTTCCGGGTCCATCTAGTGGTGGGAAATACACGTGACAGCGATGAGTGAAGAGGAGAAACGCGCGGAGCTTTACCGATCGGTGCGAGAATTCCCCGACTTCCCCTCCCCCGGGGTGCTCTTCCGGTAAGTCAACCCCCATCCCCCTCACATAGGTCATCTTCATCCCCCCTTCACCCCATAGAGGTCCCCCACCTCCCCCCCTCTTCACCATAGAGGTCATCTTCATCCCCCCCTTTACCCTATAGAGGTCCCCCCACCCCCCCTCTTCTCCACCATAGAGGTCATCTTCACCCCCACCCCCCCTTCTCCCCATAGAGGTCCCCCCTCTTCACCCCCATAGAGGTCTTCTTCATCCCCACCCTCGTGGGGCGGTCGATGGGAGCCGGGGAGGAGGGGGGCTGTTGATGGGACCCGGGGGAGGAGGGGGGCGGTTGATGGGACACGGGGGAGGAGGGGGGGGGGTTGATGGGAGGAGGGGGGCTGTTGATGGGACCCGGGGGAGGAGGGGGGCTGTTGATGGGACCCGGGGGAGGAGGGGGGGGCGGTTGATGGGAGGAGGGGGGCTGTTGATGGGACCCGGGGGAGGAGGGGGGGGCGGTTGATGGGAGGAGGGGGGCTGTTGATGGGACCCGGGGGAGGAGGGGGGGGCGGTTGATGGGAGGAGGGGGGCTGTTGATGGGACCCGGGGGAGGAGGGGGGGGCGGTTGATGGGAGGAGGGGGGCGGTTGATGGGACCCCGGGGAGGAGGGGGGGGGGCGGTTGATGGGAGGAGGGGGGCGGTTGATGGGACCCGGGGGAGGAGGGGGGGCGGTTGATGGGAGGAGGGGGGCGGTTGATGGGACCCGGGGGAGGAGGGGAGGGGCGGTTGATGGGAGGAGGGGGCGGTTGATGGGACCCGGGGGAGGAGGGGGGGGCGGTTGATGGGAGTAGAGGGGCTGTTGATGGGACCCGGGGGAGGAGGGGGGGGCGGTTGATGGGACCCGGGGGAGGAGGGGGGGCGGTTGATGGGAGGAGGGGGGGCTGTTGATGGGACCCGGGGGGAGGAGGGGGGGGCGGTTGATGGGAGGAGGGGGGGCTGTTGATGGGACCCGGGGGGAGGAGGGGGGGGCGGTTGATGGGAGGAGGGGGGGCTGTTGATGGGACCCGGGGGGAGGAGGGGGGGGCGGTTGATGGGAGGAGGGGGGCTGTTGATGGGACCCGGGGGAGGAGGGGGGGGGCGGTTGATGGGAGGAGGGGGGCTGTTGATGGGACCCGGGGGAGGAGGGGGGGGCGGTTGATGGGAGGAGGGGGGCTGTTGATGGGACCCGGGGGAGGAGGGGGGGCGGTTGATGGGAGGAGGGGGGCTGTTGATGGGACCCGGGGGAGGAGGGGGGGGCGGTTGATGGGAGGAGGGGGGCTGTTGATGGGACCCGGGGGAGGAGGGGGGGGGCGGTTGATGGTAGGAGGGGGGGGGGCGGTTGATGGGAGGAGGGGGGCTGTTGATGGGACCCGGGGGAGGAGGGGGGGGGCGGTTGATGGGACCCGGGGGAGGAGGGGGGGGCGGTTGATGGGAGGAGGGGGGCTGTTGATGGGACCCGGGGGAGGAGGGGGGCTGTTGATGGGACCCGGGGGAGGAGGGGGGGGGCGGTTGATGGGACCCGGGGGAGGAGGGGGGTGGTTGATGGGAGGAGGGGGGCTGTTGATGGGACCCGGGGGAGGAGGGGGCTGGTTGATGGGAGGAGGGGGGCTGTTGATGGGACCCGGGGGAGGAGGGGGGGGGCGGTTGATGGGAGGAGGGGGGCTGTTGATGTGACCCGGGGGAGGAGGGGGGAGCGGTTGATGGGAGGAGGGGGGCTGTTGATGGGACCCGGGGGAGGAGGGGGGGGGCTGTTGATGGGAGGAGGGGCGGTTGATGAGTAGATGATGAGAATTCTCCTGTTTCCCGGCAGAGACATCACTCCGGTGATGAAGAATCCCTCCGCTCTGCGAGCCGCCACCGATCTGTTTGAGAGATTCATCCGGGAGAACTTCTCTGATGTGGATGTGATTGCCGGTAAGAGAACCTTGTGGGAGGAGCTCAGATCCCACCCACTCTATCCTTCCTATTGGTTAGATTCCTTGGTGGCCCTCGGGCCCCTAAAGATATCGATCTGTGTTTCCCTAATGCCCTGTTATAGCAGAGATTTCTAACAGTCACCGTTACTACTTCTGCAGTCTCTGATCACCTCCTGTGTCATGTCTGCAGTCTCATCATCGTGAGGACCGCTCATCGTTTTTCTATTCCAGGATTGGACGCTCGCGGTTTCCTGTTTGGTCCGGTTTTGGCGCAGAGATTGGAGATCGGCTTCGTATTGATTCGGAAAAAAGGAAAACTCCCGGGACCCACCGAGTGCATGTCCTATGCCCTGGAGTATGGAAAGGTGAGCTTGGAATGGAGCGCCCCCTAGAGGACAGGACAGCCATGTCTGATTACACAGAGTGACCATTTATCACTTCCCCCTCCCCCAATGAGTAAGGGATTGAAGTCAATAATCTATTCCAATTAAAGGCCAGATAAAAAGTTTTCACCGACCAACGCATTTCAGGGGCCAGGAATTGTTAGATCAGAACTCTAGAGATGCAAGAAACCTGAATATAATAGATGAGAATTGAATGAAATAATCCATTTTCTGGAGGTGTGGAAAACCTGTAACCCCCTCCCCCCACAGCTCAGCATGGTGGGGACAGAGCCCTGAGTGATCGAAGGCGTTTGATCGCTCAATTTTGATTGTTCGAGCCGGCAGGGGACAGATGCACCCACCCAGGTAAATATTCTAAAAAATTGAATAAATCTTACACTTGTCCTATAAAGGATAAGTTCACCTTCCAGCCCCTCCCCCATGTGACAGAGGGTGGGGGAATCCTCTACCTGCACCCGCTATCACAATTCAAAAATAATATGGTTGTGCGGGACTCCGCCCACATGGCTGCGCCATTCATTCAGTTTCCATAAACTACTGACAGCTTGTAATTGTGGATGAAATGCAGGGGGCGTGGCTGAGCACTCTGGTGGACCAATCACAAGCCTTGCAGCTTTCAACTGTCAGCCTGTATGGAGGTACGGACAGTAATGGTGCAGGGCTTGTCTGCAGGAGCCTAAGGTTGGCCATGCTTTTTGGGTTCCTGCAGGGGACAATAATACATTTTTCTCTTTTGTTATTTCTTCCCCTTTCATTGGAATAAGTTTTTATATGTGAAAGATTAACTCTTTTAGTGATACTTCAATTCCCGATTCATTCAATTACAAAGGAAAGTTGGGAGGCGGCTGCCCAGAATCCCGCCACATCCCCTCTATCAGGAGGAGATGCTCGCCCCCCCCCCCATATACAGTCCATGTTTATAGCACTGAGCTGGAGGTAAATATGAAATTTCCTTTGATTTCTCCCTCCGACTTGTATAGCTTGGTGTGTATTCTGAGCTCTTGCTTTTTAGTTCCTGTTCTATGTATAGCTATTCTGTCCACATCATAAATGTGCCTTTTATTTGGCGCTCCCCGTCCCCCGAGTAGGAGTGATCGGAAATATTGTTTTCTTCTATTTAATACCTACCCGGCAACATTCTCTCCTCCCTCCGCCTCCCACAATCAATCCTTCAATCTTTCTTTAGGCGGAGATAGAGATCCAGTCTGATGCTGTGGATCCAGGACAGAAAGTTGTGATCATCGATGATCTGCTGGCTACAGGAGGTACAGAACGTCCTACGAGATCCACTGATGAGGCGGGCGAAGGTGGTGAATGAGGGGTGTGCAGGGGGAGCGGGGGCGAAGGTGGTGAATGAGGGGTGTGCAGGGGGAGCGGGGGCGAAGGTGGTGAATGAGGGGTGTGCAGGGGGAGCAGGCGAAGGTGGTGAATGAGGGGTGTGCAGGGGGAGCGGGCGAAGGTGGTGAATGAGCGGTAGAGAATGAGGGGCTCACTTAGTGGAGGGTGACATGGAATGGGGGGGGCATGGCAGGCAGTGAGTGAAGGGCGCACTCAGGGGAGGGGGGTGGGGAATGAGGGGCTCACTCAGGATAGCGGCGGGGGGCACGGCAGGCAGGGAGTGTCAGAATGAGGGGCTCACTCGGGAGGGTGGCATGGAATGAGGTGGGGGTGCTCACTCAAGGGAGGGGGGGAATGAGGGGTGCCTGGTGGAAGGATGAATGTGCGGCAGATGGTGGAGGATAGGAGGCTCAGGACTAAATTTAATAAAAAGCCCCCTCCCCCTCAGGCTGCTTCGTTCTCCCATCATGCACTTGGATAACAACGAATGATGGCAATGGTTTCCTTCTTTGCAGGGACCATGAAGGCTGCATGCGATCTCCTGCAGAAGAAGGGCGCAGAGATCCTGAGCTGTCTGGTTCTGATTGAGCTGAAATCATTAAAAGGGGCAGAGAAGCTCCGCCCCCACCGTGTCCACTCCCTGCTTCAGTATGACTGAGAGGGGCTGCACCGGGGTCCCGGAACTACAAGGCCCCGATGACGGCTTCATCCACATCTCGGAAACTTCTATTTTATGCATGAAAATCATCTAAAGGGCGAATCTCATTGGACTCGCTCTGCATGTACACCAATGTCCATGCAGACCAATCAAAGCGGTCCTTTGGTTGAGGATGATCTATTACAGCTGAAGCAATCGGGTGCTATGTGAGCGCGTCCGTTATTGCTCTCCAATGGCGGAGAGTGTAAGTGGAGCGCCTCCTGGAGGCCGTTCTGGTCTCAGCCTTACAAATTACACTGTGCCTGCACACATTTCAGCTTTCTTCAATATTCTTTTTTTAAATTGTATCCGATGATTACATATATTCTAAAACAAAATACATTTTTCTATAATCCTTCGTCTTCATGTTTCTTAAAGTGGATCTGTCATTCATGCACCCCACCATCCATCCCCCCCGATGGAACAAATCGAGAGAGATGTTTCAGCTGCCAAAATTTCGGTGCCTCTCTATAATATTGTGACTGTTCTATTTCCAGTACATCCATATACAGCAGTACCTTGAATTATGAGCATAATCCGTTCCAGAAGACAGTTTGTAATCCAAAGCGAGTTTCCCCATAAGAAATAAAGGAACCTCAGATAATTTGTTCCACAGTGACGATTGGTGTATGCAGTACTGCATGTGGCCAGAGGTGCTGGGGGGCGCTGGACGCACTCAGAGAGACTTGGGAGCAGATTGTTTCTGAGCAGCTCTGGCGCCCCCGCACCTCTGGCCAAATGCAGTATTGCACACCCCAGCAGCTTGAATCCTGCGACACAAGGCTCGCAAATCGAGTCTGCATTTTTTTTTTTTTTTTTATTGCTTTTCTTTAAAAACATTTGTGAACTGAGGTTTTTCTGTACTGACTATTGTGTGTATATTCCACCTGACCCCCCCTGAAGAAGAGTGTCTACAATTGAAATGTCTCAGGAAGAATCAGTGGCAACCTACAATATTATTACATGTATGGTGTATATTGTCGTCACTCCCAGTTGGGAGACCAATCTGTATGTTTTCAAGACCAGAAGTTTTTTTTGTATGTAATTGGCAAAGGACTTTAAACCTTTTGTAGAAATATTTATTTTTTATTTATTTTTTTAGTCTATGTAATCAAATCAATATCTTTGGCTGCTATAAAGTCCCACAGGAGATGCACCTGAGCGGCTTCAACTCCCGATCAACTCCCCTCATCCTACCTAATAATAGAGATTCCTCTACCAGTCATTCAGACCTTTCCACTACATTACTAATTCACATTTCTGCCCAAATCACCCAACACTGCGTTTGTTTTCACTGACTTCTTATGTCCATTCCTGGTTTCCCTGAAGGCACCCAAGGCGACGGAGCACCCCCGCCCCTGGCTGCACTCAGGGCGACGGAGCCAGATATTCTACAGGAATCTTTGCAGAACAGAAGTCAGTAGACTTCAATCTACTACATTAGAATCAGAAGAGACAGTTCTGCAAACGCAGTAAATGTGAATGGTGATATACTGCAAACTTTGGGGAACAGAAATGTGATGTGTGCAAGACAAAGCTGCCAGCAGTTCTGAAGGTAAACAGTAAAAGGTGGTGCTGTAAAGCCAATGACAGGCAAACCATAAAGTCCAACACAAATCTATACATTTCGGAGGGTGTAGGTGTATTTTAGGTGTTCAGAAACTGGCCATGGAACACAAACTTGGGTAAAGTCATTACAAAAACACACCTTGGGCTTAATTTGGTTTTCATCGGTTTGTACAACAGTCGTAATAGCACAGGGTGGAAATAACCACTATGATGTCATATTTATTAGTATGCAGGCTCAAAAAAGTGCTTATAGTTTTATACGAACAAGGAGAAAAACACTATGCAGATAAAATCCCCGGCCGCACCCAAGGCGATGGAGCCCCCTCCCCCGACCGCACCAAAGATGATGGAGCCTCGACAGCACCGATGCCCTCTGGGAAGTCATGGCCATCAGGGAGATCTCCTAATGAATGTACTTAATCTGGCAGTAGTGTAATATTGCTACGCATGTGTGAGATTCACCACGCATGTCATGGCACATTAATAATGCCGCTTTGTAAAAGTGACGATATGAAGAACTACCTGAATCTGCCGAGCGTGTTGGAAAAGCAACTGACGTGGGCAGCAGAGATTTTTGCCCCAATAGAGTTAACCATTTATATATAATATTTGCCATGTGCAGTCAACAGCAGGCACACTTGTGGCCACTGACCCTAAGAGTCCAACTAGTGTATGTCACTTAATCTCCTATGAAGGTTACAGACTGCTGAATAAATCGCCCTTCTCGCTGTCTGCTGATATTCAAATAAACCGAAGGAATGGAGAGGACGGTGCTGGGCTTCCCTATAGAATTATTCTCTGATATAAAAGATCAGTAAATATAAGAAAACCATCGTATTTTCCCTTCAACAATAAATCAGAACCAACAGAGCCGCTCGGGGAAGCCAGGCGTAGCCGCCACCTCATTGGTGGAGATTCACTAAAACTGAACAGCTGTGCACAGTAACCAATCAGATTCTGTGGTTTGTACAGCTCCCCCAATGGCTTCTTACATGGAGGCTGAATGTTGCCGGTGTCTTGTAAAATAGTGTCCTCCATCAGATGGTGTCCCCTGCGTACTGCGCATGCGCAGTACACAGGAACACAGATTCCGAAAATTGCCGAGGACTCACGGCGCAGGCGCCGTGAGTCCAGGTTCTATCCCCACTATCCAAGTGGACATAGAGTTAGAATAAAAAAGAGCCGAGCCCGAAGCGTGGCGAGCGAAGCTCGCCCGCGAGGGGCCCTCTAAAATTTTCAACCCTATGTCCGCTTGGATAGTGGGGCTACCTCCTCCACTCACGGCGCAGGCGCCGTTCAGCTTCGGAGTTTTTCCGAAGCTTCCTCTGCTCCGTACTGCGCATGCGCAGTACGGAGCGGACAGCATTTGATAGGCGGACTCTATTAGGCAGAACACCGGCTGCTGCGGACCCCACAGACCCCTTTACATGGCGTCTTGTCTATTCCTAATTCGGAGATAAATGGAAACCAGAAAACTGCTTTGTGTGAAAGAATCTGACATTTAATTGGTGCCGGTTCAAAGAAAATGTTCCATAGATCAGCCGCAGCTCCCTGTAGGTGCAGTACTTCTCCTCACCACTAGGAGACGCCCTGAGTTTGCCATGCTGGGATTGCACGGTCGTCATTGTGGAGGCCACTCCCATCAGTCATTGACCTCCATCCAGCACATATTCACAAAGGTTCGGGGGTCCATTTTATCGATGTAGAGGACGCCATCTAAATGGTCCATCTCATGCTGAACAATGCGGGCCGTCCAGCCCCGGGTCCTCCAACTCGTCTCCTCCCCTTTCTCATTCAGCCCTGGAAAGACATCAGAATAGGACATCATATAGGAAATATCTGACATGGTAAAGGGCGATCAGCCCCCCAGATCCTCTCTGCACCCCCCTATTAAAGTAGAAAAAAGGTCAAACTCAACACTGGGTGTGAAAGACAGAATTCAGAGAGTCGTGGTTAATGGTTCTTACTCTGAATGGTGTAAGGTTATGAGTGGTGTACCCCGAGGTTCAGTGCTGGGACCCTTACTTTTTAATATCTTTATAAATGATATTGGGTCTGGGATCAAAAGTAACATTTCCGTGTTTGCAGATGACACCAAGATATGCAGTGCAATAACGTCCTTACAGGATGTCTCCAATTTACAAGCCAACCTCAATGCTCTGTCTAATTGGGCGACTATGTGGCAGATGAGGTTTAATGTTGAGAAATGTAAAGTTATGCACTTGGGGGCTAAGAATATGCATCATACATACTAGGGAGAGTACAACTGGGGGAATCCACGGTGGAGAAGGATCTGGGGGGATCCATAGTGGAGAAGGATCTGGGGGGATCCATAGTGGAGAAGGATCTGGGGGATCCATAGTGGATAAGGATCTGGGGAGATCCATAGTGGAGAAGGATCTGGGGTGATCCATAGTGGAGAAGGATCTGGGGGGATCCATAGTGGAGAAGGATCTGGGGGGATCCATAGTGGAGAAGGATCTGGGGGGATCCATAGTGGAGAAGGATCTGGGGTGATCCATAGTGGAGAAGGATCTGGGGGGATCCATAGTGGAGAAGGATCTGGGGGGATCCATAGTGGAGAAGGATCTGGGGGGATCCATAGTGGAGAAGGATCTGGGGGGATCCATAGTGGAGAAGGATCTGGGGGGATCCATAGTGGAGAAGGATCTGGGGGGATCCATAGTGGAGAAGGATCTGGGGGATCCATAGTGGAGAAGGATCTGGGGGATCCATAGTGGAGAAGGATGTGGGGGAGTCCATAGTAGAGAAGGATGTGGGGGGATCCATAGTAGAGAAGGATCTGGGGGGATCCATAGTGGAGAAGGATCTGGGGGGATCCATAGTGGAGAAGGATCTGGGGGATCCATAGTGGAGAAGGATCTGGGGGATCCATAGTGGAGAAGGATCTGGGGGAGTCCATAGTAGAGAAGGATGTGGGGGGATCCATAGTAGAGAAGGATCTGGGGGGATCCATAGTGGAGAAGGATCTGGGGGGATCCATAGTGGAGAAGGATCTGGGGGGATCCATAATGGAGAAGGATCGGGGGGATCCGTAGTGGAGAAGGATCTGGGGGAGTCCATAGTAGAGAAGGATGTGGGGGGATCCATAGTAGAGAAGGATGTGGGGGGATCCATAGTGGAGAAGGATCTGGGGGGATCCATAGTGGAGAAGGATCTGGGGGGATCCGTAGTGGAGAAGGATCTGGGGGATCCATAGTGGAGAAGGATCTGGGGGATCCATAGTGGAGAAGGATCTGGGGGATCCATAGTGGAGAAGGATCTGGGGGATCCATAGTGGAGAAGGATCTGGGGGGATCCATAGTGGAGAAGGATCTGGGGGATCCATAGTGGAGAAGGATCTGGGGGGATCCATAGTGGAGAAGGATCTGGGGGGATCCATAGTGGAGAAGGATCTGGGGGGATCCGTAGTGGAGAAGGATCTGGGGGGATCCGTAGTGGAGAAGGATCTGGGGGATCCATAGTGGAGAAGGATCTGGGGGATCCATAGTGGAGAAGGATCTGGGGGTTTTGGTAGATCATAAGCTCAATAATAACATACAATGCCAAGCTGCGGTTTGCAAAGCGAGGAAAGTCCTTTCCTGTATAGGAGAGGTATGGACTCCAGAGAGGGAGATATCATCTGTACAAATCATTAGTAAGTCCTCATCTGGAATATGCCGTTCAGTTTTGGGCTCCAGTTCTCAGAAAGGATATCGGGGAACTGGAGAAAGTGCAGAGAAGAGCAACCAAACTGATAAGAAGCATGGAGGAGCTCAGCTATGAGGAAAGATTAGAGGAACTGAATTTATTCTCTCTTGAGAAGAGGAGATTAAGGGGGGATATTATCACCATGTATAATATATAAGGGGTCCATATAGGGAACTTGGTGTCGAGTTCTTCACTTTACAGTCAACAAAGAGGACAAGGGGGACTCTTTACTTCTAGAGGAAAAGAGATTTAATCTCCAAATACGGAAAGGTTTCTTCACAGTAAGAGCTGTGAAAATGTGGAATAGACTCCCTGCAGAGGTGGATCTGGTCGGCTCAGTGGATTGCTATAAGAAAGGTCGGGATTATTTCCTAAGTGTACAGAATATAACGGCGTGACATTTATAGGTAAAGTTGATCCGGGGAAAATCCGATCGCCTCTCGGGGGATCAGGAAGGAATTTTTTCCCCTGCTTTAGCAAATTGGATCATGGCTCTGCTGTTTTTTTTTTTGCCTTCCTCTGGATCAACTGTGGGTATAGAATTGGGTATATGGGCTGGTATGATATTTATTATATATATATATATATATATATATATATTTTTTTTTTTTGTGGTTAAACTGGATGGACTTGTGTCTTTTTTCAACCTGACTAACTAAGTAACTATGAAAGGACTGCACTGGGTGGCTATTCTACAATCCCACCAAGAGCCAGACCTCTGTGTATAGTATGTCTTCTATGAATGGAGGAGGGGCCGAGGAATGGATATCTGCCTCCTCTGTGTATAGTACATCTTCTATGAACGGAGGAGGGGCAGAGGAATGGACGTCTGCCTCCTCTGTGTAAAGTACGTCTTCTATGAACGGAGGAGGGGCAGAGGAATGGACGTCTGCCTCCTCTGTGTATAGTACATTTTCTATGAACGGAGGAGGGGCAGAGGAATGGACGTCTGCCTCCTCCGTGTATAGTACGTCTTCTATGAACGGAGGAGGGGCAGAGGAATGGACGTCTGCCTCCTCTGTGTATAGTACGTCTTCTATGAACGGAGGAGGGGCAGAGGAATGGACGTCTGCCTCCTCCGTGTATAGTACGTCTTCTATGAACGGAGGAGGGGCCGAGGAATGGACGTCTGCCTTCTCTGTGTATAGTATGGCTTCTATGAACGGAGGAGGGGCCGAGGAATGGATATCTGCCTCCTCCGTGTATAGTACGTTTTCTATGAATGGACGAGGGGCAGAGGAATGGACATCTGCCTCCTCTGTGTATAGTACGTTTTCTATGAATGGAGGAGGGGCCGAGGAATGGAGATCTGCCTCCTCCGTGTATAGTATGTCTTCTATGAAAGGAGGAGGGGCAGAGGAATGGACATCTGCCTCCTCTGTGTATAGTAAGTTTTCTATGAATGGAGGAGTGGCCGAGGAATGGACGTCTGCCTCCTCCGTGTATAGTACGTTTTCTATGAACGGAGGAGGGGCAGAGGAATGGACGTCTGCCTCCTCTGTATATAGTACGTCTTCTATGAACGGAGGAGGGGCAGAGGAATGGACGTCTGCCTCCTCCGTGTATAGCAGGTTTTCTATGAACGGAGGAGGGGCAGAGGAATGGACGTCTGCCTCATCTGTGTATAGTACGTTTTCTATGAACAGAGGAAGGGCAGAGGAATGGACATCTGCCTCCTCCGTGTATAGTAGGTTTTCTATGAACGGAGGAGGGGCAGAGGAATGGATGTCTGCCTCCTCTGTGTATAGTACGTCTTCTATGAACGGAGGAGGGGCCGAGGAATGGACGTCTGCCTCCTCTGTGTATAGTACGTCTTCTATGAACGGAGGAGGGGCCGAGGAATGGACGTCTGCCTCCTCCGTGTATAGTACGTCTTCTATGAACGGAGGAGGGGCAGAGGAATGGACGTCTGCCTCCTCCGTGTATAGTACGTCTTCTATGAACGGAGGAGGGGCCGAGGAATGGACGTCTGCCTCCTCTGTGTATAGTACGTCTTCTATGAACGGAGGAGGGGCCGAGGAATGGACGTCTGCCTCCTCTGTGTATAGTACGTTTTCTATGAACGGAGGAGGGGCAGAGGAATGGACGTCTGCCTCCTCCGTGTATAGTACGTCTTCTATGAACGGAGGAGGGGCAGAGGAATGGACGTCTGCCTCCTCCGTGTATAGTACGTCTTCTATGAACGGAGGAGGGGCAGAGGAATGGACGTCTGCCTCCTCCGTGTATAGTACGTCTTCTATGAACGGAGGAGGGGCAGAGGAATGGACGTCTGCCTCCTCCGTGTATAGTACGTCTTCTATGAATGGAGGAGACTGAACGGTCCCAAAATAGCGACAAAAGTGTCCGATGTGTCTGCCATAATGTCGCAGTCAAAATAAAAATCGCAGATCACCGCCATTACTAATAAATAAATATGAATAGTAAAAATGCCATAAAACTATCCCCCATTTTGTAGACGATATAACTTTTGCGCAAACCAAGCGCTTATTGTGATTTTTTTTTTACCAATAATATGTAGAAGAATGCGTATCGGCCTAAACTGAGGGGAAAAAATGTGTTTTTATATATTTTTTGGGGACATTTACTATAACAAAATGTAAAAAATAATGCGTTTTTTTCAAAATTGTCGCTCTATTTTTTGTTTATAGCGCAAAAAATAAAAACCAGAGAGGTGATCAAATACCACCGAATGAAAGCTCTATTTGTGGGGAAAAAAAAGGACATCAATGATATTTGGGAGCCACGTCGCACGACTGCGCAATTGTCAGTTAAATCGACGCAGTGCAGAATTGCAAAAAAGTGCTCTGGTCTTTGGCCAGCCAAATGCTCTGGGGCTGAAATGGTTAAACATCTGATGGCGATTCAATCGATTTATGTCAGGTTTGGGCGGAGTGGAGCTTTAGTCCGGTGCTCTCAGTCAGTTTTGGGCGGAGTTGGGCTATATCCCGGTGTTTTAGGTCAGTTTTGAGCAGAGTTGGGCTTTAGTCCGGTGTTTTAGGCAAAGTTGGGCAGAGTTGGGCTTTAGTCCGGTGCCCTCAGTCAGTATTGGGCAGAGTTGGGCTTTAGTCCGGTGTTTTAGGCAAAGTTGGGCTTTAGTCCGGTGTTTTAGACAGAGTTGGGCTTTAGTCCGGTGTTTTAGGCAGAGTTGGGCTTTAGTCCGGTGTTTTAGGCAGAGTTGGGCTTTAGTCCGGTGTTTTAGGCAGAGTTGGGCTTTAGTCCGGTGTTTTAGGCAGAGTTGGGCTTTAGTCCGGTGTTTTGGGCAGGGTTGGGCTTTAGTCCGGTGTTTTAGGCAGAGTTGGGCTTTAGTCCGGTGCACTTGCTCAGTTTTGGGCAGAGTTGGGCTTTAGTCCGGTGTTTTAGGTCAGTTTTGGGCAGAATTGGGCTTTAGTCCGATGCCCTCGGTCAGTTTTGGGCAGAGTTGGGCTTTATTCCGGTGTTTTAGGTCAGTTTTGGTCGGAGTTGGGCTTTAGTCCGGTGTTTTAGGTCAGTTTTGGGCGGAGTTGGGCTTTAGTCCGGTGTTTTAGGTCAGTTTTGGGCAGAATTGGGCTTTAGTCCGATGCCCTCGGTCAGTTTTGGGCAGAGTTGGGCTTTATTCCGGTGTTTTAGGTCAGTTTTGGTCGGAGTTGGGCTTTAGTCCGGTGTTTTAGGTCAGTTTTGGTCGGAGTTGGGCTTTAGTTCGGTGTTTTAGGTCAGTTTTGGTCGGAGTTGGGCTTTAGTCCGGTGTTTTAGGTCAGTTTTGGTCGGAGTTGGGCTTTAGTTCGGTGTTTTAGGTCAGTTTTGGTCGGAGTTGGGCTTTAGTCCGGTGTTTTAGGTCAGTTTTGGACGGAGTTGGGCTTTAGTTCGGTGTTTTAGGTCAGTTTTGGTCGGAGTTGGGCTTTAGTCCGGTGTTTTAGGTCAGTTTTGGTCGGAGTTGGGCTTTAGTCCGGTGTTTTAGGTCAGTTTTGGTCGGAGTTGGGCTTTAGTTCAGTGTTTTAGGTCAGTTTTGGTCGGAGTTGGGCTTTAGTCCGGTGTTTTAGGTCAGTTTTGGTCGGAGTTGGGCTTTAGTTCAGTGTTTTAGGTCAGTTTTGGTCGGAGTTGGGCTTTAGTCCGGTGTTTTAGGTCAGTTTTGGGCAGAATTGGGCTTTAGTTCGATGCCCTCGGTCAGTTTTGGTCAGAGTTGGGCTTTAGTCCGGTGCACTTGCTCAGTTTTGGGCGGAGTTGGGCTTTAGTCCGGTGTTTTAGGTCAGTTTTGGGCAGAATTGGGCTTTAGTTCGATGCCCTCGGTCAGTTTTGGTCAGAGTTGGGCTTTAGTTCGGTGTTTTAGGTCAGTTTTGGTCGGAGTTGGGCTTTAGTCCGGTGTTTTAGGTCAGTTTTGGTCGGAGTTGGGCTTTAGTTCAGTGTTTTAGGTCAGTTTTGGTCGGAGTTGGGCTTTAGTCCGGTGTTTTAGGTCAGTTTTGGTCGGAGTTGGGCTTTAGTCCGGTGTTTTAGGTCAGTTTTGGTCGGAGTTGGGCTTTAGTCCGGTGTTTTAGGTCAGTTTTGGTCGGAGTTGGGCTTTAGTCCGGTGTTATAAAAGCGGGGTTTAATGACAGACAGGCTAAGCCCCTCCCAGGGGTGGACTCACCTGTCACCTGCACGGAGTAGTAGCGTGGCACCACGGCGGAGAAGCCCTGCACACTGCTGCACCCCTCCGGGAAGTGGAGTGTTCGGGATTCCAGGATCCTCATAGTCGGGTTTATGAAGATCTTCAGTGGGAAAGGTTCCATTTCTCGAGCCGCCTGCACATCGGGAGGAACCATCTGGTAGAGATGTTGGGGGAGTTCCAGCACCAAGACACGTAGAGGAACCCCCAGCTGGGGGGCGCTCAGTCCCACACAGCCGCACCCCCTCAGAACCTGAGTCATCCTCTGCAGTAAGGCCTGAGTCTCAGCGTGGGGGATGTGTTCTGGAGGAACGAGCTGAGCCTGACCACGTAAGATGGGATCTCCGGTCTGCGCCACTCGCTTGTACGGCGGGGGCGGGGTGCCCAGTACTGACCTCTTCAGGTACCTCCAGTAACTGCGCTTCTTATAGCCGACCCAGGAGGAGGAGCTCCGGCGAGACGCCTGCAGACCACCGAGGAGCAAAGTGTGAGACGATCGGGATAGGAGACGAGCAAACGCCCCGCAGGATCCGTTCATCAACATGACCTAAAAGCACAGGAGATCAATAAAGTTCATTCGATAATCCCTCCATATCCCCGGGGGGGTGACACAAATCTCCCTACATAAGTTGTACCTGTTTATCTGTCCTCTTCTCTTCCCTACATCCATTTAAAGTGACAAATTTATACAGCTTGTCTGAGCTTTCAGAAATCAGGGGGGGCAGGGAGCTGAAGCCACACTCTGAGAGCTGATTGAAGGGAAGGGCCACACCCCCTTCACACAGCAACAGAACAGAGGCTGTCAATCACAGGCTGTGTCCTGGAGCTCCCTCACCTGTCACCTTGTATCTCTTGGTGTCAGGAAAAGTATCAGAAGTGACTCATACAGATAGGAGGGGGAGGAGCACACTATAGAATCTAAGAGCCAACCATGTGACCTTCTCCTTTAACCCTTCCGCTGTCAGAGTTTTTGCACATTTAATGTGCTAGGGTGTAACTTTAACCCTTTCACACCTAAGCCTATTTCTGACATTTGTTGCTTACACGTTCAAATCCACATCTTTTACTAAGAACCCCCAAACATCATAGATATTTTTAGCAGAGACCCCAGAGAATAAAATGGCGATTGTTGCAATATTTTCTGTCACGTGCTATTTGTACAGCGATCTCTCAACCGCACTTTTTCAGAAAAAATTCACTTCAATGAATTAAAAAAAAATAAACAGTAAAGTTAGTTAATTTTTTACCCCGCCCCCCCTCATACCCCACCCCTCCTCCTCAAACTCCCTTCTCCTTTGCCCCCTCATACCCCACCCCCTCATGCCCCAACCACCTCAATCCTCACCCCCTTCTCCTCAGCCCCTCCTACCCCACCCCTCCTTCTCCTCTGCCCCTCATACCCTACCCCACCCCTCCTTCTCCTCTGTCCCCTCCTACCCCACCCCTCCTTCTCTTCCGCCCATCCTACCCTACCCCTCCTTCTCCGCCTCTGTCCCCTTATACCCCACCCCTCCTTCTCCGCCTCTGTCCCCTTATACCCCACCCCTCCTTCTCCTCTGTCCCCTCCTACTCCACCCCTCCTTCTCCTCTGTCCCCTCATACCCTACCCTCCTCCTCTGTCCCCTCCTACCCCACCCCTTCTTCTCCCCTGTCCCCCTCCTTCTCCTCCACCCCTCCTTCTCCTCCTCTGTCCCCTCATACCCCACCCCTCCTTCTCCTCCTCTGTCCCCTCATACCCCACCCCTCCTTCTCCTCCTCTGTCCCCTCATACCCCACCCCTCCTTCTCCTCTCGGAGGTCAGCCTTTTCTCAGATGTATCACATTGAAGAATATCTCATTTCCTAATAGATCTACAGAGGACCCCCCAATGGGGGAGGGAGGTGTCTGAGCTGTGAGGACCCCCAATGGAGGAGGGGGTGCCTGAGCTGTGAGGACCCCCAATGGGGGAGGGGGTGCCTGAGCTGTGAGGACCCCCAATGGGGGAGGGGGGTGTCTGAGCTGTGAGGACCCCCAATGGGGGAGGGGGGTGTCTGAGCTGTGAGGACCCCCAATGGGGGAGGGGGTGTCGGAGCTGTGAGGACCCCAATGGGGGAGGGGGGTGTATGAGCTGTGAGGACCCCCAATGGAGGAGGGCACACCCCTTGCCACGCCCCCTTAAAAAGGAGAATTGTACAACAAAACAAGATGTTAAAGCCACAAGAGCTTTTTTTTTTTACCACTGCTCTGCCTTTATATTGACTTTTGAAATCTACAAATGTAGCAATTTAGAGATCAGATGAAGGTTTATCGCTGGGAAAGACTTTTTGATAGATAAAAAGTGCATTTTATATACAACTATAGAGATCTGAGCAACATGAGGGACAATCCCTCCAAATTAGAGTCAGCTGGGTGCTATGGGGGAGGGGTGTCTGAACTGTAAGAACCCCCTAATGGGGGAAGGGGGTGAATAAGTTGTGGGGACCCCCTGACTCCCCTCTGCTCTCTTCCTTCCATGTGTCCTTCCCTCCCCCACATAACACTCACCTCTCTAGCGCGGACATTACACGTCATAAAAACGCAGAGGATGCTGGGAGTTGTAGTTTCTTGTCACATGGTCAGTATAGCTCCTCCCAGAGGCTCTGTCAGGGTCACATGTCCCTCCACATCCATCGGAGGAGACCGACAGTATACAATCCGTCCAATCAACGCCAGGAAACCCACCCCAATCATACAATGTGATCACTGCCAGGAAACCCACCCCCCATCATACAATGTGATCACCGCCAGGACCTCACATCATACAATGTGATCACTGCCAGGACCTCACACATCATACAATGTGATCACCGCCAGGACCTCACACATCATACAATGTGATCACCGCCAGGACCTCACACATCATACAATGTGATCACTGCCAGGAAACCCACCCCCCATCATACAATGTGATCACTGCCAGGATACCCACCCCAATCATACAATGTGATCACTGCCAGGAAACCCACCCCCCATCATACAATGTGATCAACACCAGGACCTCACAAATCATACAATGTGATCACCGCCAGGACCCCACACATCATACAATGTGATCACCGCCAGGACCTCACACATCATACAATGTGATCACTGCCAGGACCTCACACATCATACAATGTGATCACTGCCAGGACCTCACATCATACAATGTGATCACCGCCAGGACCTCACATCATACAATGTGATCACCGCCAGGACCTCACACATCATACAATGTGATCACTGCCAGGACCTCACACATCATACAATGTGATCACCGCCAGGACCTCACACATCATACAATGTGATCACCGCCAGGACCTCACACATCATACAATGTGATCACCGCCAGGACCTCACACATCATACAATGTGATCACTGCCAGGACCTCACACATCATACAATGTGATCACCGCCAGGACCTCACACATCATACAATGTGATCAACACCAGGAAACCCACCCCCCATCATACAATGTGATCACCGCCAGGAAACCCACCCCCCATCATACAATGTGATCACCGCCAGGACCTCACATCATACAATGTGATCACCGCCAGGACCCCACACATCATACAATGTGATCACCGCCAGGACCTCACACATCATACAATGTGATCACCGCCAGGAAACCCACCCCCCATCATACAATGTGATCACCGCCAGGACCTCACATCATACAATGTGATCACCGCCAGGACCCCACACATCATACAATGTGATCACCGCCAGGACCTCACATCATACAATGTGATCACCGCCAGGACCCCACACATCATACAATGTGATCACCGCCAGGACCTCATACATCATACAATGTGATCACTGCCAGGAAACCCACCCCCCATCATACAATGTGATCACTGCCAGGATACCCACCCCAATCATACAATGTGATCACTGCCAGGAAACCCACCCCCCATCATACAATGTGATCAACACCAGGACCCCACAAATCATACAATGTGATCACCGCCAGGACCCCACAAATCATACAATGTGATCACCGCCAGGACCTCACACATCATACAATGTGATCACTGCCAGGACCTCACACATCATACAATGTGATCACTGCCAGGACCTCACATCATACAATGTGATCACCGCCAGGACCTCACATCATACAATGTGATCACCGCCAGGACCTCACACATCATACAATGTGATCACCGCCAGGACCTCACACATCATACAATGTGATCACCGCCAGGACCTCACACATCATACAATGTGATCACCGCCAGGACCTCACACATCATACAATGTGATCACCGCCAGGACCTCACACATCATACAATGTGATCACTGCCAGGACCTCACACATCATACAATGTGATCACCGCCAGGACCTCACACATCATACAATGTGATCACCGCCAGGACCCCACACATCATACAATGTGATCAACACCAGGAAACCCACCCCCCATCATACAATGTGATCACCGCCAGGAAACCCACCCCCCATCATACAATGTGATCACCGCCAGGACCTCACATCATACAATGTGATCACCGCCAGGACCTCACACATCATACAATGTGATCACCGCCAGGACCTCACACATCATACAATGTGATCACCGCCAGGAAACCCACCCCCCATCATACAATGTGATCACCGCCAGGACCTCACATCATACAATGTGATCACCGCCAGGACCCCACACATCATACAATGTGATCACCGCCAGGACCTCACATCATACAATGTGATCACCGCCAGGACCCCACACATCATACAATGTGATCACCGCCAGGACCTCACATCATACAATGTGATCACCGCCAGGACCTCACATCATACAATGTGATCACCGCCAGGACCTCACACATCATACAATGTGATCACTGCCAGGACCTTACACATCATACAATGTGATCACCGCCAGGACCTCACATCATACAATGTGATCACCGCCAGGACCTCACACCATACAATGTGATCACCGCCAGGACCTCACACCATACAATGTGATCACTGTCAGGACCTCACACATCATACAATGTAATCACCGCCAGGACCTCACATCATACAATGTGATCACCGGCAGGAACTCACACATCATACAATGTGATCACTGCCAGGACCTCACATCATACAATGTGATCACCGCCAGGACCTCACACATCATACAATGTGATCACCGCCAGGACCTCACACATCATACAATGTGATCACCGCCAGGACCTCACACATCATACAATGTGATCACTGCCAGGAAACCCACCCCCTATCATACAATGTGATCACCGCCAGGACCTCACATCATACAATGTGATCACCGCCAGGACCTCACACATCATACAATGTGATCACTGCCAGGACCCCACACATCATACAATGTGATCAGAATGTGATATGATGTTTCTGCTGCTGTTTATCATCTTTATGTTTTCAGGAAGAAATACACTGCAGTTAATTGAATTCACATAAAACACAATAAAATATTCATATTTTTGGTAAAACAGAAAATATGAGATTTTGTTGAGTAATTCGATTCCAAACATCAAAATTGTGTATAAAGTGCAGGACCCAAAACTGCCCATAGGTGGCGCTTTAGAGCCTTCCACAGCTCACCAGTTGGGGGCTATCTGTGAACGAAGGATGATTTCCTCCTGACACCCGCCATGATGGGCGGGCAGGCAGTGTGGGTGCCAGTGCCCCCGAATCACTACAAAGCCAATTCTCATAAAGGGGAAATATTCCTACAGCATTAAAGAGGCTCTCCGCACCTTTATAATCCTTTTAGAATAAAAGGCAGATCTCAGATGTCAGTTGTGCTAGGGGGGGAGGGGCAGTATATAATGTGCAATAATATCTCGGATTCGGATGATCTCAGTATAGAAGGTGTGATAATATCTCGCATTCGGATGATCTCAGTATAGTACATGTGATAATATCTCAGATTCGGATGATTTCAGTATAGCACGTGTGATAATATCTCAGATTCGGATGATTTCAGTATAGAAGGTGTGATAATATCTCGGATTCGGATGATCTCAGTATAGAGTGTGTGATAATATCTCGGAGTCGGATGATCTCAGTATAGAGCTGTGTGATAATATCTCGGATTCGGATGATTTCAGTATAGAACGTGTGATAATATCTTGGATTCAGATGATTTCAGTATAGAAGGTGTGATAATATCTCGCATTTGGATGATTTCAGTATAGTAGTGTGATATCTCGGATTCGGATGATTTCAGTATAGAAGGTGTGATAATATCTCGGATTCGGATGATTTCAGTATAGAAGGTGTGATAATATCTCGGATTCGGATGATTTCAGTATAGAAGGTGTGATAATATCGCGGATTCGGATGATTTCAGTATAGTACGTGTGATAATATCTCAGAATTTGGATGATTTCAGTATAGAAGGTGTGATAATATCTTGGATTCGGATGATTTCAGTATAGAAGGTGTGATAATATCTCGCATTCGGATGATTTCAGTATAGCACGTGTGATAATATCTCAGATTCGGATGATTTCAGTATAGAAGGTGTGATAATATCGCGGATTCGGATGATTTCAGTATAGTACGTGTGATAATATCTCAGAATTTGGATGATTTCAGTATAGAAGGTGTGATAATATCTTGGATTCGGATGATTTCAGTATAGAAGGTGTGATAATATCTCGCATTCGGATGATTTTAGTATAGCACGTGTGATAATATCTCAGATTCGGATGATTTCAGTATAGAAGGTGTGATAATATCTCGGATTCAGATGATCTCAGTATAGAACGTGTGATAATATCTTGGATTCAGATGATTTCAGTATAGAAGGTGTGATAATATCTCGCATTTGGATGATTTCAGTATAGTAGTGTGATATCTCGGATTCGGATGATTTCAGTATAGAAGGTGTGATAATATCTCGGATTCGGATGATTTCAGTATAGAAGGTGTGATAATATCTCGGATTCGGATGATTTCAGTATAGAAGGTGTGATAATACCTCGCATTCACATGATTTCAGTATAGAAGGTGTGATAATATCTCGCATTCGGATGATTTCAGTATAGAAGGTGTGATAATATCTCACAATCGGATGATTTCAGTATAGAAGGTGTGATAATATCTTGCATTCGGATGATTTCAGTATAGAAGGTGTGATAATATCTCGCATTCACATGATTTCAGTATAGAAGGTGTGATAATATCTTGCATTCGGATGATTTCAGTATAGAAGGTGTGATAATATCTCGCATTCGGATGATCTCAGTATAGTACGTGTGATAATATCTCAGATTCGGATGATTTCAGTAATAGAAGGTGTGATAATATCTCGCATTCGGATGATCTCAGTATAGAAGGTGTGATAATATCTCGCATTCGGATGATCTCAGTATAGTACGTGTGATAATATCTCAGATTCGGATGATTTCAGTATAGCACGTGTGATAATATCTCAGATTCGGATGATTTCAGTATAGGTGTGATAATATCTCGGATTCGGATGATCTCAGTATAGAGCGTGTGATAATATCTCGGAGTCGGATGATCTCAGTATAGAGCTGTGTGATAATATCTCGGATTCGGATGATTTCAGTATAGAACGTGTGATAATATCTTGGATTCAGATGATTTCAGTATAGAAGGTGTGATAATATCTCGCATTTGGATGATTTCAGTATAGTAGTGTGATATCTCGGATTCGGATGATTTCAGTATAGAAGGTGTGATAATATCTCGGATTCGGATGATTTCAGTATAGAAGGTGTGATAATACCTCACATTCACATGATTTCAGTATAGAAGGTGTGATAATATCTCGCATTCGGATGATTTCAGTATAGAAGGTGTGATAATATCTCGCATTCGGATGATCTCAGTATAGTACGTGTGATAATATCTCAGATTCGGATGATTTCAGTAATAGAAGGTGTGATAATATCTCGCATTCGGATGATCTCAGTATAGAAGGTGTGATAATATCTCGCATTCGGATGATCTCAGTATAGTACGTGTGATAATATCTCAGATTCGGATGATTTCAGTATAGCACGTGTGATAATATCTCAGATTCGGATGATTTCAGTATAGGTGTGATAATATCTCGGATTCGGATGATCTCAGTATAGAGCGTGTGATAATATCTCGGAGTCGGATGATCTCAGTATAGAGCTGTGTGATAATATCTCGGATTCGGATGATTTCAGTATAGAACGTGTGATAATATCTTGGATTCAGATGATTTCAGTATAGAAGGTGTGATAATATCTCGCATTTGGATGATTTCAGTATAGTAGTGTGATATCTCGGATTCGGATGATTTCAGTATAGAAGGTGTGATAATATCTCGGATTCGGATGATTTCAGTATAGAAGGTGTGATAATACCTCACATTCACATGATTTCAGTATAGAAGGTGTGATAATATCTCGCATTCGGATGATTTCAGTATAGAAGGTGTGATAATATCTCACAATTGGATGATTTCAGTATAGAAGGTGTGATAATATCTCGCATTCGGATGATTTCAGTATAGAAGGTGTGATAATACCTCACATTCACATGATTTCAGTATAGAAGGTGTGATAATATCTCGCATTCGGATGATCTCAGTATAGTACGTGTGATAATATCTCAGATTCGGATGATTTCAGTATAGCACGTGTGATAATATCTCAGATTCAGATGATTTCAGTATAGAAGGTGTGATAATACCTCGGATTCGGATGATGTCAGTATAGAGCGTGTGATAATATCTCGGAGTCGGATGATCTCAGTATAGAGCTGTGTGATAATATCTCGGATTCGGATGATTTCAGTATAGAACGTGTGATAATATCTTGGATTCAGATGATTTCAGTATAGAAGGTGTGATAATATCTCGCATTTGGATGATTTCAGTATAGTAGTGTGATATCTCGGATTCGGATGATTTCAGTATAGAAGGTGTGATAATATCTCGCATTCGGATGATTTCAGTATAGCACATGTGATAATATCTCAGATTCGGATGATTTCAGTATAGAAGGTGTGATAATATCTCGGATTCGGATGATCTCAGTATAGAGCGTGTGATAATATCTCAGAGTCGGATGATCTCAGTATAGAGCGTGTGATAATATCTCGGAGTCGGATGATCTCTGTATAGAGCCGTGTGATAATATCTCGGATTCGGATGATTTCAGTATAGAACGTGTGATAATATCTTGGATTCAGATGATTTCAGTATAGAAGGTGTGATAATATCTCGCATTTGGATGATTTCAGTATAGTACGTGTGATATCTCGGATTCGGATGATTTCAGTATAGAAGGTGTGATAATATCTTGGATTCGGATGATTTCAGTATAGAAGGTGTGATAATATCTCGCATTCGGATGATTTCAGTATAGAAGGTGTGATAATACCTCGCATTCACATGATTTCAGTATAGAAGGTGTGATAATATCTTGCATTCGGATGATTTCAGTATAGAAGGTGTGATGATATCTCCCATTCACATGATTTCAGTATAGAAGGTGTGATGATATCTCCCATTCACATGATTTCAGTATAGAAGGTGTGATAATACCTCGCATTCACATGATTTCAGTATAGAAGGTGTGATAATATCTTGCATTCGGATGATTTCAGTATAGAAGGTGTGATGATATCTCCCATTCACATGATTTCAGTATAGAAGGTGTGATGATATCTCCCATTCACATGATTTCAGTATAGAAGGTGTGATAATACCTCGCATTCACATGATTTCAGTATAGAAGGTGTGATAATATCTTGCATTCACATGATTTCAGTATAGAAGGTGTGATAATATCTTGCATTCGGATGATTTCAGTATAGAAGGTGTGATAATATCTCACATTCGGATGATTTCAGTATAGAAGGTGTGATAATATCTCGCATTCGGATGATTTCAGTATAGAAGGTGTGATGATATCTCCCATTCACATGATTTCAGTATAGAAGGTGTGATAATATCTTGCATTCGGATGATTTCAGTATAGAAGGTGTGATAATATCTCGCATTCGGATGATTTCAGTATAGAAGGTGTGATAATATCTCGCATTTGGATGATTTCAGTATAGAAGGTGTGATAATATCTCGCATTCGGATGATTTCAGTATAGAAGGTGTGATAATACCTCGCATTCACATGATTTCAGTATAGAAGGTGTGATAATATCTCGCATTCGGATGATTTCAGTATAGAAGGTGTGATAATACCTCGCATTCACATGATTTCAGTATAGAAGGTGTGATAATATCTTGCATTCGGATGATTTCAGTATAGAAGGTGTGATAATTAGTGATGGACGAACTTCCGACGGGACGTTTCGCGAACGCGAAACGCGAACGGACACAAACGTTCGCGAAAACGACCGTTCGCCGCGGGCTCCATTGACTTCAATGGGAGGCGAATTTCGCAAACCTTTAGGTCGAATTTGCGGCCACGGGGTAATTATTAGGGGGTAGCACGTAGTCCCACCACCTGGACAATAGCATAATACATGTATGAGGTGAATTTGGGATCGATAACTACAAGCATTTTTTTTTTATTTGGGAAATTGTTCTGACAATTCAGGACTATGGAGCTAATGAAGGCAATGGAGGAGAGGGAAGGTCAGGGACCAGGGTAGGCAAACAAGAGGGTGCAGGAGATACAGAGCACTGACAGCAGCACCGTAATACAGAGCACTGACATCAGCACCGTGACATACAGCGCTGACAGCAGCTCCGTGACATACAGCGCTGACAGCAGCTCCGTGACATACAGCGCTGACAGCAGCTCCGTGACATACAGCGCTGACAGCAGCTCCGTGACATACAGCGCTGACAGCAGCTCCGTGACATACAGCGCTGACAGCAGCACCGTGACATACAGCGCTGACAGCAGCTCCGTGACATACAGCGCTGACAGCAGCTCCGTGACATACAGCGCTGACAGCAGCTCCGTGACATACAGCACTGACAGCAGCTCCGTGACATACAGCGCTGACAGCAGCTCCGTGACATACAGCGCTGACAGCAGCACCGTGACATACAGCGCTGACAGCAGCTCCGTGACATACAGCGCTGACAGCAGCTCCGTGACATACAGCGCTGACAGCAGCTCCGTGACATACAGCGCTGACAGCAGCTCCGTGACATACAGCGCTGACAGCAGCTCCGTGACATACAGCGCTGACAGCAGCTCCGTGACATACAGCGCTGACAGCAGCTCCGTGACATACAGCGCTGACAGCAGCTCCGTGACATACAGCGCTGACAGCAGCTCCGTGACATACAGCGCTGACAGCAGCTCCGTGACATACAGCGCTGACAGCAGCACCGTAAGCAGCCCCAGGAGGAAGTCAGCACAGCACAGGGATGGTGTGATCCCCTCATAATAAGAACCCCCAGGAGGAAGTCAGCACAGCACAGGGATGGTGGGAGCCCCTCATAATAAGAACACCCAGGAGGAAGTCAGCACAGCACAGGGATGGTGGGAACCCCTCATAATAAGCAGCCCCAGTAGAAATATGACACCGCTCAACCTCTTCAAAGAGGAGGGTAGGGGCATATAGTACGGTGTGCTTTTTTGGGTCAGGGAAGTGAGCCAAATGAATTAAGAAGGTCTGTGTGCTTGATTCCAAAAATTGTTTATAGACATATACATGGTCTACTGATCACATGTGTTGAATTCCTCCGAGATCCATGCCTCATTCATTTTTAGAAATGTGAGGTAGTTAACACTGTGGTGAGCTAGGCGAGTACGCTTATCGGTCACAATCCCCCCTGCTGCGCTGAACGTCCTTTCGGACAGGACACTGGATGAGGGGCAAGCCAACAGTTCGATTGCAAATTGGGCAAGCTCTGGCCAGAGGTCAAGCCTGCCCACCCAGTAGTCTAGGGGTTCATCACTCCTCAGAGCGTCCACATCGGCCGTTAACCCAATGTAGTCGGACACCTGACGGTCTAGGCGTTCCCTGATGCTGGATCCGGATGACACCTGTCGATGGGTCGGCTGAAAGAATGACCTCATATCCGAAGTCACCAACACATCTTCAAACCGGCCTCTTCTTGCAGGCGCTGTTGGATTGGTACCCGCAAATCCTTCTCTGGGAGTGGGAATTGCTCCTCTGCCAGCGCACGCAAAAGCAGAATGCAGCATTTCTCGAAGCAAGGCCTGGAAGTGCTGCATTCTGACAGCCCTCTGCGACGGCGGTAACATTTCCGCCATTTTGTGTTTGTACCGGGGGTCTAAGTACGTTGCCACCCAGTACTGGTCCTTGACCCTCATGCTTTTTATACGGGGGTCCCTATTAAAACACTGGAGCATGAAGGCCCCCATTTGCACTAAAGTGGAAGCGGTGTGGTGGCCTGGCTCCTGCTCATCATCCAGGATAATGTCGTCCTCTTCATTCTCCTCTCCCCATCCTCGCACAACAGGGATCCCAGAAAGGTTTAAAGCATGCTCTTCTTGCTCCTGCTCATCCGCCCCGGCACCATCCTCCTCTGACTCCTCATCAGACTCCTGTTGTTGACTTGTCTCAGATAGAGTAGCCCCCCCTGGGAATTCATCCAGCATTGCGACTTCCTCATCTTCCCGCTCCTGCTCCTCCACAGCCTGATCAATGACACGACGCAATGCACGCTCCAGAAAGAAGGCATAAGGTACCATGTCACTGATGGCGCCATGGCTGCGACTGACCAGTTTGGTGATCTCCTCAAATGGCCGCAGAAGTCTGCATGTGTCGCGCATGAGCAGCCACTGGCGCGGTGAAAAAAAACCCAGCTCCCCAGAACCGTTTCTTTCGCAGAGTTCATACAGGTAGACGTTAACTGCACGTTTCTGCTGGAGCAGCCTATCAAGCATATAGAAGGTTGAGTTCCATCGCGTCGGGCAATCGCAAATAAGACGTCTGACCGGCAGATGGTGTCGCCGCTGAATGTCAGCAAGGCGAGCCATGGCCGTGTAAGATCTTCTGAAATGGGCCGAGATTTTCCTTGCCTGCCGCAAGATGTCCTGGACCCCAGGGTATTTGACAAGGAATCGCTGCACGACCAAGTTTAAGACGTGTGCCATGCACGGCACGTGCGTGATTTTGCCCTGTTTCAATGCGCTAAGCAGATTGGCACCGTTGTCACACACCACTTTACCAACTGTCAAATTGAGCGGTGTTAGCCACTCATCTGCCTGTGAACGCAAAGCTGAAAGGAGTGCCGGGCCAGTGTGGCTCTTTGCTTCCAGGCACAACAGACGCAGCACGGCATGGCAACGTCTCACCTGGCATGTGGAATAGGTTCTGGGGAGCTTGGGCGGTGCAGTGGAAGAGACGCTAGCAGCGGAAAAGGAGGAGGCAGCTGAGGAGGAGAGGGAGGAGGATGGAGTAGGAGGAGGAGAAGAAGAGTCAGGCCTGCATGCAATCCGTGGCGGTAAAACCAAATCTACACGGGTGCCACGGGTTACATGCTTGACGGCCGTCAGAAGGTTCACCCAGTGGGCAGTAAAACTGATATACCTTCCCTGCCCGTGTTTGCTAGACCACGTGTCTGTGGTCAGATGTATCTTGGCACCGACACTGTGTGCCAGAGATACATTCACTTGCCGCTGAACATGGCCATATAGCTCTGGGATGCCCTTCTCTGAGAAATACTTCCTTCCTGGGACCTTCCATTGTGGTGTTCCAATGGCCACAAATTTGCGAAAGGCCTCCGAGTCCACCAGTTTATATGGCAGTAGTTGGCGGGCTATGAGTTCTGACAAGCCAGCCGCCAACCGTTGGGCAAGAGGGTTATCCGGCGTCATCATTTTTTTACGCTCAAACATTAGGCCCACGGAAGCCTGCCTTTTTGCAGAAAAATGTGAGCTTGGCGTGATGGAAGGTGGAGTGGAGGACAATTGTGAGGAGAGAGGAGAAGGAGAAGTAGAAGACGAGGCTGGACGGTGAGAGCCTGCAGTGTGGCTTTGTGTGTTCCGTTGCTCCCACTGGGCTCGGTGATGGCTGCTCATGTGCCTTCTTAAGGCGGTCGTCCCTAGGTGAGTATTGGGCTTACCGCGACTAACGCGTTGACTGCAAAGATTGCAGATGGCAACGCTATTGTCAGCAGCGGACACGTTAAAAAAAGCCCACACTGCGGAGCCATGTGCCGGTGTCCTGGGAGCGCCAGATGTGACCGTACATGGTCGATGACTCGCTCCTGATACATTTGCAGTCTGCTTTGTCCCTGCTGTGCAATGTAAGTCATTGCTGCTTCTCCTCCCTATCTGCTGGTCCATATCTCCCTCTGAACTCCCCTCCTCTTCCTCTCTTGTGGGCACCCACGTGACATCACTAGACACGTCATCATCAACGTCACCTTCCCCACCGCTATAAGTAGAGTAGGCAGCAACACCGGGGACCAACCTCCTCCTTGGGCTGATCTGGGTACTGGCGTCAGACTGCTGAGTAGCGCTTGTTGCTACCTCCTCTTCCTGATCCAATACCAAGAGTGGCTGCGCATCAGAAATGTCCTCTTGATATGGATCGGAAAATAATTCCAGTGACTCAAGCGGAAGGTATGTGGTGGTGGTGGTGGTGGTCGTGTTGTTGGTGGTAGTGTCTTTGGGGGTGCACATAGCAGAGAGTGAAGAAGAGGGTGCAGATCGAGAGGATGAGGAGGGTGCAGAAGAGTAAGGCTGAGCGAGCCACTCAACCAAGTCTGGTGCATCCTTTAAAGTAATTGAACGCACCTTCTGCAACTTCCCACTTTGGCTCAAGCCTGTTGCTCCTGCCCTACCCCTACCACCCCTGCGGAAGGGCCTGCCTCTTCCTCTGCATGTCATTTTTTAAATGACCCTGTGACAAAACTCTTAGTCCCTATACCGCTGAAGGACTGCTGCAGTATAGGTGAGCGGTCAGCAGTGGTGCACGTCAACCCTATCTATTGTGGACCTATAGCGGTCCTTACAGAACAGCAGACTGTACCGCACTCAAGCCTATGTACCGTAGCACCCTATACCAAGTTACCAGTCCTTATAAGAACTTTTGTGGACCAAGCAGGTTGTGTATTAGTGTTTAGCAGACTGTACGTCAGTCCCTATACCGCTGAAGGACTGCTGCAGTATAGGGCAGCGGTCAGCAGTGGTGCACGTCAACCCTATCTATTGTGGACCGATAGCGGTCCTTACAGAACAGCAGACTGTACCGCACTCAAGCCTATGTACCGTAGCACCCTATACCAAGTTACCAGTCCTTATAAGAACTTTTGTGGACCAAGCAGGTTGTGTGTTAGTGTTTAGCAGACTGTGCGTCAGTCCCTATACCGCTGAAGGACTGCTGCAGTATAGGGCAGCGGTCAGCAGTAGTGCACGGCAACCCTATGTATTGTGGACCGATAGCGGTCCTTACAGAACAGCAGACTGTAACGCACTCAGGCCTATGTACCGTAGCACCCTATACCAAGTTACCAGTCCTTATAAGAACTTTTGTGGACCAAGCAGGTTGTGTGTTAGTGATTAGCAGACTGTACGTCAGTCCCTATACCAATGAAGGACTGCTGCAGTATAGGGCAGCGGTCAGCAGTAGTGCACGGCAACCCTATGTATTGTGGACCGATAGCGGTCCTTACAGAACAGCAGACTGTAACGCACTCAGGCCTATGTACCGTAGCACCCTATACCAAGTTACCAGTCCTTATAAAAACTTTTGTGGACCAAGCAGGTTGTGTGTTAGTGTTTAGCAGACTGTGCGTCAGTCCCTATACCGCTGAAGGACTGCTGCAGTATAGGGCAGCGGTCAGCAGTGGTGCACGTCAACCCTATCTATTGTGGACCGATAGCGGTCCTTACAGAACAGCAGACTGTACCGCACTCAAGCCTATGTACCGTAGCACCCTATACCAAGTTACCAGTCCTTATAAGAACTTTTGTGGAACAAGCAGGTTGTGTGTTAGTGATTAGCAGACTGTACGTCAGTCCCTATACCAATGAAGGACTGCTGCAGTATAGGGCAGCGGTCAGCAGTAGTGCACGGCAACCCTATGTATTGTGGACCGATAGCGGTCCTTACAGAACAGCAGACTGTACTGCACTCAGGCCTATGTACCGTAGCACCCTATACCAAGTTACCAGTCCTTATAAAAACTTTTGTGGACCAAGCAGGTTGTGTGTTAGTGTTTAGCAGACTGTGCGTCAGTCCCTATACCGCTGAAGGACTGCTGCAGTATAGGGCAGCGGTCAGCAGTAGTGCACGGCAACCCTATGTATTGTGGACCGATAGCGGTCCTTACAGAACAGCAGACTGTACTGCACTCAGGCCTATGTACCGTAGCACCCTATACCAAGTTACCAGTCCTTATAAGAACTTTTGTGGACCAAGCAGGTTGTGTGTTAGTGATTAGCAGACTGTACGTCAGTCCCTATACCAATGAAGGACTGCTGCAGTATAGGGCAGCGGTCAGCAGTAGTGCACGGCAACCCTATGTATTGTGGACCGATAGCGGTCCTTACAGAACAGCAGACTGTAACGCACTCAGGCCTATGTACCGTAGCACCCTATACCAAGTTACCAGTCCTTATAAAAACTTTTGTGGACCAAGCAGGTTGTGTGTTAGTGTTTAGCAGACTGTGCGTCAGTCCCTATACCGCTGAAGGACTGCTGCAGTATAGGGCAGCGGTCAGCAGTAGTGCACGGCAACCCTATGTATTGTGGACCGATAGCGGTCCTTACAGAACAGCAGACTGTAACGCACTCAGGCCTATGTACCGTAGCACCCTATACCAAGTTACCAGTCCTTATAAGAACTTTTGTGGACCAAGCAGGTTGTGTGTTAGTGATTAGCAGACTGTACGTCAGTCCCTATACCAATGAAGGACTGCTGCAGTATAGGGCAGCGGTCAGCAGTAGTGCACGGCAACCCTATGTATTGTGGACCGATAGCGGTCCTTACAGAACAGCAGACTGTAACGCACTCAGGCCTATGTACCGTAGCACCCTATACCAAGTTACCAGTCCTTATAAGAACTTTTGTGGAACAAGCAGGTTGTGTGTTAGTGATTAGCAGACTGTACGTCAGTCCCTATACCAATGAAGGACTGCTGCAGTATAGGGCAGCGGTCAGCAGTAGTGCACGGCAACCCTATGTATTGTGGACCGATAGCGGTCCTTACAGAACAGCAGACTGTAACGCACTCAGGCCTATGTACCGTAGCACCCTATACCAAGTTACCAGTCCTTATAAGAACTTTTGTGGACCAAGCAGGTTGTGTGTTAGTGATTAGCAGACTGTACGTCAGTCCCTATACCAATGAAGGACTGCTGCAGTATAGGGCAGCGGTCAGCAGTAGTGCACGGCAACCCTATGTATTGTGGACCGATAGCGGTCCTTACAGAACAGCAGACTGTACTGCACTCAGGCCTATGTACCGTAGCACCCTATACCAAGTTACCAGTCCTTATAAAAACTTTTGTGGACCAAGCAGGTTGTGTGTTAGTGTTTAGCAGACTGTGCGTCAGTCCCTATACCGCTGAAGGACTGCTGCAGTATAGGGCAGCGGTCAGCAGTAGTGCACGGCAACCCTATGTATTGTGGACCGATAGCGGTCCTTACAGAACAGCAGACTGTAACGCACTCAGGCCTATGTACCGTAGCACCCTATACCAAGTTACCAGTCCTTATAAGAACTTTTGTGGACCAAGCAGGTTGTGTGTTAGTGATTAGCAGACTGTACGTCAGTCCCTATACCAATGAAGGACTGCTGCAGTATAGGGCAGCGGTCAGCAGTAGTGCACGGCAACCCTATGTATTGTGGACCGATAGCGGTCCTTACAGAACAGCAGACTGTACCGCACCCAAGCCTATGTACCGTAGCACCCTAGACAGACCAAGTTACCAGTCCTGATAAAGAGCTTTGTGGAACAAGTGAGTTGTGAATGATTAGCAGACTGCAGCAGAAGGGCAGCAGTCAAGTATAATATTCTTTCTATATTTGGAAGAAAGAATATTATACGTGTACAAGCCTATTACCGTACCACTGATACCAGTCCTGAAAAGAACCTTTGTGGAACTAATAGTAACAGCAAGTCTTTAAAATTATCCTCACTGCCTGACACACTGCTTCCTGCCTGTCCCTATACAAATTGGCAAAAAAGAGTAGGCTGGAACGATTAGCTGGAACAGCTCTTTTGTGGACCTGATAGTAACAGCTAATGATGATGATGATGATGATGATGAAGAAAGACTAATCTGGCTGAGCTGTCCCTAAAATAGCAGCATACAGCGCTCTGTCCCTTTATCTAAACTGACAAAAGAAACTCAGGCTGCTGACCTAACACCTATACCAGTCCTGAAAAGAACTTTTGTGTACCAAATAGCTAGCGTTTTCTCTGTCCCTACTCCACACAGGATCCTTTCCCTACAGTGACAGAAGAAAGAATGTAAAATGGCCACCGGATCGGGTGTATTTATAGGTTAGGGGGAATGTCCAAGTGTCCATGAGCTGTCATGTCTCAATTGGTTGTCCTGTAACACATGATAAACGTGTCACGAAAGGTTAAAGTTCTTGTATACATTAAACACGTAAGTCCGCCGGGGCGAACGACGGAAAAAGGCGTTCGAACCCGCGGACGGCGAAAGTCGGAAATTCGCCGCGAAACGACCGCCGGGCGAACCGTTCGGCCATCACTAGTGATAATATCTCCCATTCGGATGATTTCAGTATAGAAGGTGTGATAATACCTCGCATTCGGATGATTTCAGTATAGAAGGTGTGATAATATCTCGCATTCGGATGATTTCAGTATAGAAGGTGTGATAATACCTCGCATTCGGATGATTTCAGTATAGAAGGTGTGATAATACCTCGCATTCGGATGATTTCAGTATAGAAGGTGTGATAATACCTCGCATTCAGATGATTTCAGTATAGAAGGTGTGATAATACCTCGCATTCGGATGATTTCAGTATAGAAGGTGTGATAATACCTCGCATTCGGGTGATTTCAGTATAGAAGGTGTGATAATTAGGGATGAGCTTTATGTTCGGGTTGAACATTGGCTGTTCACCCGTTCATCAAAAAACGAAAATTATGAGACGTTTGCAGCAAATTTGAGCGCCGCGTAATGCCCCATAATGCACTGCGGGATCACAGTGCATTGCTGTATGATGATTGGTCAAAGCATGCACTATGACCAGCATGCTTTGGCCAATCCCAGCGCTCAGATAAGAGAGTAACCAACAGTACTTAAAAGACCCACACCAAAGAACAATGCGGACCTCTCCTTGCTCCTTATCAGCTGGGATCTCCAGCCCCACTAGACCTCCAGTGCTCTCAGAAATCTGCACCGAGAGGAATGAAGGTGTACCAAGCATTTGCAGCCAATCTGCTAGCGGTACATGAACATCGGATTTTAGCAGGCAAATTTCCCTACCCCAGTTGCTAAACCGGAAAAAGAAATTCGGCCCCAGCCATCCACATGCTCAGCGTCTGAATGCTAGCTTGGCCAAATTGCTAGTACTGAAACTGCCGCTGTTTCAGCTGGTAGACTCTGCCCCCTTTCGTGAATTTGTGGAATGTGCGGTACCTCAGTGGCAGGTTCCCAAACGCCATTTCTTTTCACGGAAGGCCATTCCCGGCTCTTTACCAGCATGTGGAAGGCAAGGTCTTGGCCTTGTTGGACAGGGGGGGTCAGCAGTAAGGTGCAAATTACCGCTGACTCATGGTCCAGCAGGCATGGACAGGGACGTTACCTTTCTTTCACAGCGCACAGGGTAACTGCTGGCAGCTGGGAAGGATGTAGGACAGGGTTCAGTATTGTTGGAGCTTGTTTCACCACCATGCCTCCAAAATGCTAGTGGTGGTTCTGCCAAAGCTCTCTCCTCCACCCCCTCCTCTTCTTCTTCTTCCTCCTCCTCTATGGCCTCTTCTGCAGATTTGTCCTCTGTAAGCCCTTGTACACACGGTCGGAGATTCCAATGGAATGTGTCCGATCGGACCGTTTTGTCGGATATTCAGACTGTGTGTGGTCTACATCGGATTGTTTCCGTCGCAGTATCCGACGAACCAAGTTTTCCAACTTGTTGGTAAAATTTTCCAACAAAATGCTCCGATCGGACATACTCCGATCATGTGTAGAGAATTCCGATCGGACAAAGTGCCACGCATGCTCAGATCAAATTCCTACACGAAAGCTATTGGCTACTAGCGTGAACGTAGTCCAGTCATAACGAAATAACGTAATCATGTCGGATTTTCCGACAACTTTGTCCGACCGTGTGTATGCAACAGTTTCGGACAAAATCTGATGGATTTGGTTGTCGGAATCTCCGACCCTGTGTACAAGGGCTTAGTGTTCAAGGGGCTACATAAGCACTCAGGCAAAAAGATGCCATGCAGTGCTCGAGTTGGTCTGCTTAGGGGACAGGAGCCACGCTGGGGCAGAGATTCTGTCAGCTTTGCAGGGGAAGACTCAGAGGTGGTTGACGCCACACCAGCTGCAGCCAGGAATAGTTGTATGGGACAATGGCACCAACCTCCTCTCCACCCTCCGACAGGAACACTTAACCCATGTTCCCTGTTTGGCTCACGTCCTGAATTTGGTGGTTCAGCGGTTCTTGAGCAGGTACCCGGGCTTACGGGATCTCCTGAGGCAGGACAGAAAAGTCTGTGGTAATTTCCGCCGGTCATATACAGTGCCTTGCGAAAGTATTCGGCCCCCTTGAACTTTTCAACCTTTTGCCACATTTCAGGCTTCAAAGATATAAAATTTAAATTTTTTGTGAAGAATCACCAACAAGTGGGACACAATTGTGAAGTGGAACGAAATCTATTGGATATTTTAAACTTTTTTAGCAAATAAAAAACTGAAAAGTGGTGCATGCAAAATTATTCGGCCCCTTTACTTTCAGTGCAGCAAACTCACTCCAGAAGCTCAGCGAGGATCTCTGAATGATCCAATTTTGTCCTAAATGACTGATGGTGATAAATAGAATCCACCTGTGCGTAATCAAGTCTCTGTATAAATGCACCTGCTCTGTGATAGTCTCAGGGGTCTGTTGAAAGGGCAGAGAGCATCACGAAGACCAAGGAACACACCAGGCAGGTCCGTAATACTGTTGGGGAGAAGTTTAAAGCCGGATTTGGATACAAAAAGATTTCCCAAGCTTTAAACATCCCAAGGAGCACTGTGCAAGCGATCATTTTGAAATGGAAGGAGTATCAGACCACTGCAAATCTACCAAGACCTGGCTGTCCCTCTAAACTTTCAGCTCAGACAAGGAGAAGACTGATCAGAGATGCAGCCAAGAGGCCCATGATCACTCTGGATGAACTGCAGAGAACTACAGCGGAGGTGGGAGAGTCTGTCCATAGGACAACAATCAGTCGTACACTGTACAAATCTGGCCTTTATGGAAGAGTGGCAAGAAGAAAGCCATTTCTCAAAGATATCCATAAAAAGTCTCCTCTAAAGTTTGCCACAAGCCACCTGGGAGACGCACCAAACATGTGGAAGAAGGTGCTCTGGTCAGATGAAACCAAAATCCAACTTTTTGCCCACAATGCAAAACGATATGTTTGGCGTAAAAGCAACACAGCTCATCACCCTCAACACACCATCCCCACTGTCACACATGGTGGTGGCAGCATCATGGTTTGGGCCTGCTTTTCTTCAGCAGGGACAGGGGAGATGGTTAAAATTGAGGGGAAGATGGATGCAGCCAAATACAGGACCATTCTGGATGAAAACCTGTTGGAGTCTGCAAAAGACCTGAAACTGGGATGGAGATTTATCTTCCAACATGACAATGATCCCAAACATACAGCAAAATCTACAAAGGAATGGTTCACAAATAAACGTATCCAGGTGTTAGAATGGCCAAGTCAAAGTCCAGAGCTGAATCCAATCGAGAATCTGTGGAAAGAGCTGAAAACTGCTGTTCACAAACGCCCAAGCAACTTGCAGCTGTAATCGCAGCAAAAGGTGGCTCTACAAAGTATTAACGCAAGGGGGCCGAATAATTTTGCATGCCCCACTTTTCATTTTTTTTATTAGTTTAAAAAAGTTTCAAAAATCCAATAGATTTCGTTCCACTTCACAATTGTGTCCCACTTGTTGGTGATTCTTCACAAAAAATAAAAATTTTATATCTTTATGTTTGAAGCATGAAATGTGGCAAAAGGTTGAAAAGTTCAAGGGGGCCGAATACTTTCGCAAGGCACTGTAATGCCAGTGCTTGGCTGGCTGACATTGAAAGAGAATGCAACCTGCCCAAGAACAGCCTCATTTGTGACATGCCCACCAAGTGGAACTCAAGGTTGACAATGCTGCAGCAGCTGCACATGCAGCAGAGGGACATCACTGAATACCTGTGTGAGTATGGCACCAGTACAGGGTCAGGGGAGCTTAGCTTCTTTTTGTCATGCCAGTGGCTACTGATCAAGGATGCATGCAAGGTCCTGTCAACATTTGAGGAGATCACGAGGATGGTGAGCAGTGACAGTGCATGCATCAGTGATACTGTCCCTCTTGTCTTCCTGTTGGAGCACACGCTTCATGGAATAATGGACAGGGCACTTGAGGCCGAACAGTGGGAGGAAGAGGAGGACTTCCTTACCTCTCAAGGTCCCATTTACCCAGATACTAATATTTCTGCAGGACCGCTGATCATACAGGATGAAGAGGAGGAGGATTGTGTTAGCATGGAGGATAACACTCCATGCATCAGAAGTGCTCAGAAACACATGGAGTTGTACGTGGCTGGGAGGAGGTGGTTGAGGATCATGTGATCCTTAGTGACCCAGAGCACTCAGGATAGAATGCCTCAGCAAACCTTCACTGCATGGCTTCCCTGAGCCTGCAAAGCCTGTGAAAGGACCCTCGGCTTCATGGTATCAAGGAGAGGGATCACTACTGGCTGGCGACCCTTCTCGATCCACGTTACAAGAGTAAGGTTGCAGAACTTATCCAGGCTTCGCAGAAAATGAAACATTTTTGGGAGACCTTGCAGAAAGGTTTGTGCAATGCACAGCCAGACCCTAGGAGGTTAGTTTCCTGGAGCTGGACAACGTGTTGCTGAGGCTTTGTTCAGTCACAGAAAGAGCGGTGGAGAAGGTGGCCAGCTGACCGATGCCTTCAGACAATTCTTCAGTCCTCAGCGCCCAGGTTTGATTGGTTCAAGCAACCATCGCCAGTATCTGAATTACATGGTGCAGGAATATCTAGGGGCAAGATCGGACTTGGAGACCTTTCCAACAGAACATCCACTGGGTTACTGGGCTTAAGGATGTGTTAACTGGCCAGAGCTTGCTCAATATGTAATTGAGCTACTGGCTTGCCCTGTATCTAGCGTTCTTTCTGAACGCACATTCGGTGCTGCTGGTGGCATGTTAACCAATCACAGAGTGTGCCTGTCCACAGACTCTGTTGTTCGGCTAACATTCATAAAAATAAATCAGTCTTGGATCACCAGCTACCAAGCAGCTGATACTGATGTAACCGATTGACTATCCTATTATGCTGAGTGACTAGACTATTCCTCCTTAATCTTCATGATGATAGCTTCTAAGAATATTTTTGGTTCAGGGCACCACCACCACCTAAGGCTCAATTTTTCTGCCCCTGTTGAACAGGGGTGTGTAATTACAATTCTTAATATAATATTTCACTGCAGGGCACGTTTCTGTGCTCAATAAGAGTAACTATGAGGGCCTACACTGTTCTGCTACCACCACCACCAAAGGCCCAATTATCCACAGCGTGTATAGGGCAATTGTCATTGGGACAGAAAGTAATGTGAAATCATCTGAACAGGGGCACAGATAGCAAAATAAAGGTTACAGGGGTGATAACCCTTCCATATGTTATCCAGAAAGCTTAAAAATAGATTTTTTGTCTGGAGCTACACTTAAAAAATGTACCTGTTCCAAATTACAAACAGATTCAACTTAAGAACAAACCTACAAACCCGGGGACCGCCTGTATACTGCTGCTCAGAGTATATAGGGAGGCCCCATGCCTTTTTTTAAATTTGGGTGCGGGGTTCCCCTTAATATCCACACCAGACCCAAAGGGCCGGGTAATGGACTGGCGGGGGGGGGGCGGCAACATTACATTCCAGCGGCGAGCAGTTTTAAATGACCTTTTTCCTTTAAAAAATGTAATTTTGCACTCGGACTGTTCTAAACATGGGAAACATGCGTCACTTTACAGGCATACTATAGACACAACCCCCCCCACCCCTGGTACGACATTTAAAGGAATATTTCACTTTTATTGTTTTACTTTAAGCATCATTAAAATCTCTGCTCCTTTAAAAACAATCATTTAAAAAAAAAAAACATTTTATTTTATTTTTTTTGCATTGATACATGTCCCCTGGGGCAGGATCTGGGTCCCCAAACACTCCCCTGGGGCAGGACCTAGGCCCCCAAACTCTTTATAACAATAACTTGCATATTAGCCTTTGAAATGAACATTTGATTTTTCACATTCGTGTCCCATAGACTTCAACGGGGTTCACGTGTTCACACAAACTTTTTGTCAGTTCGCATGTTCTGCCACAAACCGAACCGGGGGGTGTTTGGCTCATCCCTAGTGATAATATCTCAGATTTGAATGATCTCAGTATAGAACGTGTGAGAATATGTTGGACTCGGATGATCTCAGTATAGAACGTGTGAGAATCTCGGATTCGGATGATTTCAGTATAGAACACGTGTGAGAATATCTCGGATTCGGATGATCTCGGTATATGATGTGTGATATCTCAGATTCGGATGATCTCAGTATAGAACGTGTAATATGTTGGATTCGGATGATTTCAGTATAGAATGTATTGTGTGTAAAACTTCACTGAAGAATGAGAAGACAGAAGATGAACTGAAAGAAGATATATTTACACAGCGGAACACTCATCTCCAGCAGGTACCGGCAGGGAGTGGGGGGGACACGGGTAGGTAGGGAGACACCGCAGCCACCCAATCGATGCTCCCAGAGGACATGGAGGGGCATTACAGTCAATTAGAAGTCAGTTGTAATTGTAAGTCAGGCGGGAAAGGAGAATAGGGCTCCCCCTGTAGGTTGTTAGGGAGAAGGGAAGGCAGTCATATGATTTGGTAATTGATGGCAAATGAATGTAAACCTCAGAGACAGAATCTTGTTGAAGGTAAGTGGAGCCTCCCAGGCAGTGCAGGGCCACAGGGAAAACAAGGAGTCCTAGATAAGGGGGAGGGTGGCCGGTAGTTTTCTGCCATGTTACCGGTGGGGGCACTTAGAGACAAGCAAGCAAACATGATGCCCCCTCCCCCTCATGGTGCCTAATGGGGTTCATCCTTCCTGCCCAAAGTCTTCTGTAAATTTCTTCACTTTTAGAAGATCCTCAGAATTCACTGTGGGCCGAGTGGTAGCCAGCGATCGCAGCATATCGGACTGAGGGACAGAAAAACACCAGAAATGGGTTAGATCGTCCATACAGCAATCCTGATCCTTCTATCTGGCCTACTCTGGGCTTAAAGAGGATGTGACAATAAAAAGCCTTCTGGGTGCCACTCGCCTGAGCCCCCATCAAACCCCCCCACCCCCAATACTCAACTAAGCCCCCCACTCAATCCCCCCCTAATATTCACCTGAGCCCCCTCACTCAATGCCCCCTAATATTCACCTGAGCCCCCTCACTCAATCCCCCCTAATATTCACCTGAGCCCCCTCACTCAATCCCCCCTAATATTCACCTGAGCCCCCTCACTCAATGCCCCCTAATATTCACCTGAGCCCCCTCACTCAATGCCCCCTAATATTCACCTGAGCCCCCTCACTCAATCCCCCCTAATAGTCACCTGAGCCCCCTCACTCAATCCCCCCTAATAGTCACCTGAGCCACCTCAATCCCCCCTAATAGTCACCTGAGCCCCTTCACTCAATCCCCCCTAATAGTCACCTGAGCCCCTTCACTCAATCCCCCCTAATAGTCACCTGAGCCCCTTCACTCAATCCCCCCTAATACTCACCTGAGCCCCCTCACTCAATCCCCCCTAATACTCACCTGAGCCCCCTCACTCAATCCCCCCTAATACTCACCTGAGCCACCTCAATCCACCCTAATACTCACCTGAGCCCCCTTAACCCCACCAATTCTCACCTGGGCTTCCTCACTCAATCCCCCCTAATTCTCACCGGAGCCCCCGCAACCTCCCTAATATTCACCTGAGCCCCCTCACTCAATCCCCCAAATTCTCACCTGAGCCCCCTCACTCAACCCCCCTAATATTCACCTGAGCCACCTCACTCAATCCCCCAAATTCTCACCTGAGCCCCCTCACTCAACCCCCCTAATATTCACCTGAGCCACCTCACTCAATCCCCCCAAATTCTCACCTGAGCCCCCTCACTCAACCCCCCTAATATTCACCTGAGCCACCTCACTCAATCCCCCCAAATTCTCACCTGAGCCCCCTCACTCAACCCCCCTAATATTCACCTGAGCCACCTCACTCAATCCCCCCCAAATTCTTACCTGAGCCACCTCACTCAATCCCCCTAATATTCACCTGAGCCACCCCAAACCCCCTAATATTCACCTGAGCCACCTCAACCCCCTTAATATTCACCTGAGCCCCCTCAACCCCCTTAATATTCACCTGAGCCCCCTCAATATTCACCTGAGCCCCCTCAACCCCCCTAAAACTCACCTGAGCCACCTCAACCCCCCTAAAACTCACCTGAACACCCCCCCCAATACTCACCTGAGCCACCTCAACCCCCCTAATATTGACCTGAGCCACCTCAACCCCCTTAATATTCACCTGAGCCCCCATCAAACCCCCCCACCCCCAATACTCAACCGAGCCCCCCTCAACCTCCCCCAATACTCACCCTAGCCCCCCTCAATACTCAACTGAGCCCCCTCACTCAATCCCCCCTAATAGTCGCCTAAGACCCCTCACTCAATCCACCCAATTCTCACTTGAGCCCCCTCAAGCACCCCAATACTCACCTGAGCCCCCTCACTCAATCCCCCCTAATATTATTCACCTGAGCCCCCTCACTAAATCCCCCCCTAATATTCACCTGAGCCCCCTCACTCAATCCCCCCTAATACTCACCTGAGCCACCTCAATCCACCCTAATACTCACCTGAGCCCCCTCAACCCCACCAATTCTCACCTGGGCTCCCTCACTCAATCCCCCCTAATTCTCACCTGAGCACCATCAACCACCCTAACTCACCTAAGCCCCCTCACTCAATTCCCTCTAATTCTCACCTGAGCCCCCTCACTCAATCCCCCCTAATATTCACCTGAGCCCCCTCACTCAATTCCCCCCTAATATTCACCTGAGCCCCCTCACTCAACCCCCCCCTAATATTCACCTGAGCCCCCTCACTCAATCCCCCCCTAATATTCACCTGAGCCCCCTCACTCAATCACCCCTAATACTCACCTGAGCCACCTCAATCCACCCTAATACTCACCTGAGCCACCTCAATCCCCCCCTCCCCAATTCTCACCTGAGCTCCCTCACTCAATCCCCCCTAATTCTCACCTGAGCACCATCAACCACCCTAACTCACTTAAGCCCCCTCACTCAATTCCCTCTAATTCTCACCTGAGCCCCCTCACTTAATCCCCCCTAATATTCACCTGAGCCACCTCAACCCTCCTAATACTCACCTGAGCACCATCAACCACCCTAACTCACTTAAGCCCCCTCACTCAATTCCCTCTAATTCTCACCTGAGCCCCCTCACTTAATCCCCCCTAATATTCACCTGAGCCCCCTCAACCCCCCCTAATACTCACCTGAGCACCATCAACCACCCTAACTCACTTAAGCCCCCTCACTCAATTCCCTCTAATTCTCACCTGAGCCCCCTCACTTAATCCCCCCTAATATTCACCTGAGCCACCTCAACCCTCCTAATACTCACCTGAGCCCCCTCACTCAATCCCCCTCTAATATTAACCTGAGCCCCCTCACTCAACTCCCCTAATGCTCACCTGAGCCACCTCAACCCCCTTAATATTCACCTGAGCCACCTCAACCCCCTTAATATTCACCTGAGCCACCTTTAACCCTCTTAATATTCACCTGAGCCCCCTCAACCCCCCTAATATTCACCTGAGCCCCCTCAAACCCCCTAATATTCACCTGAGCCCCCTTAACCCCCTAATATTCACCTGAGCCCCCTTAACCCCCTAATATTCACCTGAGCCCCCTTAACCCCCTAATATTCACCTGAGCCCCCTTAACCCCCTTAATATTCACCTGAGCCCCCTCAACCCCCCTAATATTCACCTGAGCCCCCTCAACCCCCCTAATATTCACCTGAACCCCCTCAACCCCCCTAATATTCACCTGAACCCCTCAACCCCCCCAATACTCACCTGAGCCACCTCAACACCCCTAATATTCACCTGAGCCACCTCAACCCCCTTAATTTTCACCTGAGCCCCCATTAAACCCCCCATCCCCAATACTCAACCGTGCCCCCCTCAACCTCCCCCCAATACTCACCCTAGCCCCCCTCAATACTCAACTGAGCCCCCTCACTCAATCCGCCCTAATAGTCGCCTAAGCCCCCTCACTCAATCCACCCAATTCTCACTTGAGCCCCCTCAATCACCCCAATACTCACCTGAGCCCCCCTCACTCAATCCCCCCCTAATATTCACCTGAGCCCCCTCACTCAATCCCCCCCCTAATATTCACCTGAGCCCCCTCACTCAACCCCCCCCTAATATTCACCTGAGCCCCCTCACTCAACCCCCCCCTAATATTCACCTGAGCCCCCTCACTCAACCCCCCCCTAATATTCACCTGAGCCCCCTCACTCAACCCCCCTCTAATATTCATCTGAGCCCCCTCACTCAACCTCCCCTAATATTCACCTGAGCCCCCTCACTCAATCCGCCCTAATAGTCGCCTAAGCCCCCTCACTCAATCCACCCAATTCTCACTTGAGCCCCCTCAATCACCCCAATACTCACCTGAGCCCCCCTCACTCAATCCCCCCCTAATATTCACCTGAGCCCCCTCACTCAATCCCCCCCTAATATTCACCTGAGCCCCCTCACTCAATCCCCCCCCTAATATTCACCTGAGCCCCCTCACTCAACCCCCCCCTAATATTCACCTGAGCCCCCTCACTCAACCCCCCCCTAATATTCACCTGAGCCCCCTCACTCAATCCCCCCTAATACTCACCTGAGCCCCCTAATACTCACCTGAGCCCCCTCACTCAATCCCCCTAATACTCACCTGAGCCCCCTCAATTCACCCTAATACTCACCTGAGCCACCTCAATCCCCCCCCTCAATTCTCACCTGAGCTCCCTCACTCAATCCCCCCTAATTCTCACCTGAGCCCCCTCAACCCCCCTAATACTCACCTGAGCACCAGCAACCACCCTAACTCACCTAAGCCCCCTCACTCAATTCCCTCTAATTCTCACCTGAGCCCCCTCACTTAATCCCCCCTAATATTCACCTGAGCCACCTCAACCCCCTTAATATTCACCTGAGCCACCTCAACACCCTTAATATTCAACTGAGCCACCTCAACCCCCTCACTCAATCCCCCCCCCCTAATATTAACCTGAGCCCCCTCACTCAACTCCCCTAATGCTCACCTGAGCCACCTCAACCCCCTTAATATTCACCTGAGCCACCTCAACCCCCCCTAATATTCAACTGAGCCACCTCAACCCCCCCTAATATTCACCTGAGCCACCTCAACCCCCCTAATATTCACCTGAGCCTCCTCAACCCCCCTAATATTCATCCGAGCCTCCTCAACCCCCTTAATATTCACCTGAGCCTCCTCAACCCCCTTAATATTCACCTGAGCCACCTCAACCCCCTTAATATTCACCTGAGCCACCTCAACCCCCCTAATATTCATCCGAGCCTCCTCAACCCCCTTAATATTCACCTGAGCCTCCTCAACCCCCTTAATATTCACCTGAGCCACCTCAACCCCCTTAATATTCACCTGAGCCACCTCAACCCCCTTAATATTCACCTGAGCCTCCTCAACCCCCCTAATATTCACCTGAGCCACCTCAACCCCCCTAATATTCACCTGAGCCACCTCAACCCCCCTAATACTCACCTGAGCCTCCTCAACCCCCCTAATATTCAACTGAGCCACATCAACCCCCCTAATATTCAACTGAGCCAGCGATCGCAGCATATCGGACTGAGGGACAGAAAAACACCAGAAATGGGTTAGATCGTCCATACAGCAATCCTGATCCTTCTATCTGGCCTACTCTGGGCTTAAAGGGGATGTGACGATAAAAAGCCTTCTGGGTGCCACTCGCCTGAGCCCCCATCAAACCCCCCCCACCCCCAATACTCAACGGAGCCCCCCTCAACCCCTCCAATACTCAAATGAGCCCCTCACTCAATCCCCCCCAATAGTGACCTGAGCCCCCTCACTCAATCCCCCCAAATAGTCACCTGAGCCCCCTCAATCCCCCCAAATAGTCACCTGAGCCCCCTCACGCACCCCAATACTAACCTGAGCCCCCTCACGCACCCCAATACTAACCTGAGCCCCCTCACGCACCCCAATACTCACCTGAGCCCCCTCACTCAATCCCCCCTAATATTCACCTGAGCCCCCTCACTTAATCCCCCCTAATATTCACCTGAGCCCCCTCACTTAATCCCCCCTAATACTCACCTGAGCCACCTCACTCAATCCACCCTAATACTCACCTGAGCCACCTCAATCCACCCTACCAAATTATCACCTGAGCTCCCTCACTCAATCCCCCCTAATTCTCACCTGAGCCCCATCAACCACCCTAACTCACCTAAGCCCCCTCACTCAATTCCCTCTAATTCTCACCTGAGCCCCCTCACTTAATCCCCCCTAATATTCACCTGAGCCACCTCAACCCTCCTAATACTCACCTGAGCCCCCTCACTCAATCCCCCCTAATATTCACCTGAGCCCCCTCACTCAATCCCCTCAAATTCTCACCTGAGCCCCCTCACTCAACTCCCCTAAGTCTCACCTGAGCCACCCCAACCCCCTTAATATTCAACTGAGCCACCTCAACCCCCCTAATATTCACCTGAGCCCCCTCACCCCCCCCCCCTAAAATTCAACTGAGCCACCTCAACCCCCCCTAATATTCAACTGAGCCACCTCAACCCCCCCTAATATTCAACTGAGCCACCTCAACCCCCCCTAATATTCAACTGAGCCACCTCAACCCCCCCTAATATTCAACTGAGCCACCTCAACCCCCCCTAATATTCAACTGAGCCACCTCAACCCCCCCTAATATTCAACTGAGCCACCTCAACCCCCCCTAATATTCAACTGAGCCACCTCAACCCCCCCTAATATTCAACTGAGCCACCTCAACCCCCCCTAATATTCAACTGAGCCACCTCAACCCCCCTAATATTCACCCGAGCCACCTCAACCCCCCCCCAATATTTACCCGAGCCACCTCAACCCCCCCTAATATTCACCCGAGCCACCTCAACCCCCCCTAATATTCACCTGAGCCACCTCAACCCCCTTAATATTCACCTGAGCCACCTCAACCCCCCTAATATTCACCCGAGCCACCTCAACCCCCCTAATATTCACCCGAGCCACCTCAACCCCCCTAATATTCACCCAAACCACCTCAACCCCCCTAATATTCACCCAAACCACCTCAACCCCCCTAATATTCACCTGAGCCCCCTCAAACCCCCTAATATTCACCTGAGCCCCCTCAAACCCCCTAATATTCAACTGAGCCACCTCAACCCCCTTAATATTCAACTGAGCCACCTCAACCCCCCTAATATTCACTTGAGCCACCTCAACCCCCCTAATATTCAACTGAGCCAGCGATCGCAGCATATCGGACTGAGGGACAGAAACACCAGAAATGGGTTAGATCGTCCCATACAGCAATCCTGATCCTTCTATCTGGCCTACTCTGGGCTTAAAGGGGATGTGACGATAAAAGCCTTCTGGGTGCCACTCGCCTGAGCCCCCATCAAACCCCCCCCACCCCCAATACTCAACGGAGCCCCCCTCAACCCCTCCAATACTCAAAATGAGCCCCCTCACTCAATCCCCCCCAATAGTGACCTGAGCCCCCTCACTCAATCCCCCCCAATAGTCACCTGAGCCCCCTCACGCACCCCAATAGTCACCTGAGCCCCCTCACTCAATCACCCCTAATACTCACCTGAGCCACCTCAATCCACCCTAATACTCACCTGAGCCACCTCAATCCCCCCCTCCCCAATTCTCACCTGAGCTCCCTCACTCAATCCCCCCTAATTCTCACCTGAGCCCCCTCAACCCCCCCTAATACTCACCTGAGCACCATCAACCACCCTAACTCACCTAAGCCCCCTCACTCAATTCCCTCTAATTCTCACCTGAGCCCCCTCACTTAATCCCCCCTAATATTCACCTGAGCCACCTCAACCCTCCTAATACTCACCTGAGCCCCCTCACTCAATCCCCCTCTAATATTAACCTGAGCCCCCTCACTCAACTCCCCTAATGCTCACCTGAGCCACCTCAACCCCCTTAATATTCACCTGAGCCACCTCAACCCCCTTAATATTCACCTGAGCCACCTTTAACCCTCTTAATATTCACCTGAGCCCCCTCAACCCCCCTAATATTCACCTGAGCCCCCTCAACCCCCTTAATATTCACCTGAGCCACCTTTAACCCCCTAATATTCACCTGAGCCCCCTCAACCCCCCTAATATTCACCTGAGCCCCCTCAACCCCCCTAATATTCACCTGAGCCCCCTTAACCCCCTAATATTCACCTGAGCCCCCTCAACCCCCCTAATATTCACCTGAACCCCTCAACCCCCCAATACTCACCTGAGCCACCTCAACACCCCTAATATTCACCTGAGCCCCCATCAAACCCCCCATCCCCAATACTCAACCGTGCCCCCCTCAACCTCCCCCCAATACTCACCCTAGCCCCCCTCAATACTCAACTGAGCCCCCTCACTCAATCCCCCCTAATAGTCGCCTAAGCCCCCTCACTCAATCCACCCAATTCTCACTTGAGCCCCCTCAATCACCCCAATACTCACCTGAGCCCCCCTCACTCAATCCCCCCCTAATATTCACCTGAGCCCCCTCACTCAACCCCCCCCTAATATTCACCTGAGCCCCCTCACTCAACCCCCCCCTAATATTCACCTGAGCCCCCTCACTCAACCCCCCTCTAATATTCACCTGAGCCCCCTCACTCAACCTCCCCTAATATTCACCTGAGCCCCCTCACTCAATCCCCCCTAATACTCACCTGAGCCCCCTCACTCAATCCCCCTAATACTCACCTGAGCCCCCTCAATTCACCCTAATACTCACCTGAGCCACCTCAATCCCCCCCCTCAATTCTCACCTGAGCTCCCTCACTCAATCCCCCCTAATTCTCACCTGAGCCCCCTCAACCCCCCTAATACTCACCTGAGCACCATCAACCACCCTAACTCACCTAAGCCCCCTCACTCAATTCCCTCTAATTCTCACCTGAGCCCCCTCACTTAATCCCCCCTAATATTCACCTGAGCCACCTCAACCCCCTTAATATTCACCTGAGCCACCTCAACCCCCTCACTCAATCCCCCTCCCTAATATTAACCTGAGCCCCCTCACTCAACCCCCCCCTAATATTCACCTGAGCCCCCTCACTCAACCCCCCTCTAATATTCACCTGAGCCCCCTCACTCAACCTCCCCTAATATTCACCTGAGCCCCCTCACTCAATCCCCCCTAATACTCACCTGAGCCCCCTCACTCAATCCCCCTAATACTCACCTGAGCCCCCTCAATTCACCCTAATACTCACCTGAGCCACCTCAATCCCCCCCCTCAATTCTCACCTGAGCTCCCTCACTCAATCCCCCCTAATTCTCACCTGAGCCCCCTCAACCCCCCTAATACTCACCTGAGCACCATCAACCACCCTAACTCACCTAAGCCCCCTCACTCAATTCCCTCTAATTCTCACCTGAGCCCCCTCACTTAATCCCCCCTAATATTCACCTGAGCCACCTCAACCCCCTTAATATTCACCTGAGCCACCTCAACCCCCTCACTCAATCCCCCTCCCTAATATTAACCTGAGCCCCCTCACTCCACTCCCCTAATGCTCACCTGAGCCACCTCAACCCCCTTAATATTCACCTGAGCCACCTTTAACACCCTTAATATTCACCTGAGCCACCTCAACCCTCTTAATATTCACCTGAGCCACCTCAACCCCCCCTAATATTCAACTGAGCCACCTCAACCCCCCCTAATATTCACCTGAGCCACCTCACTCAACCCCCCCCTAATATTCACCTGAGCCCCCTCACTCAACCCCCCCCTAATATTCACCTGAGCCCCCTCACTCAACCCCCCTCTAATATTCACCTGAGCCCCCTCACTCAACCTCCCCTAATATTCACCTGAGCCCCCTCACTCAATCCCCCCTAATACTCACCTGAGCCCCCTAATACTCACCTGAGCCCCCTCACTCAATCCCCCTAATACTCACCTGAGCCCCCTCAATTCACCCTAATACTCACCTGAGCCACCTCAATCCCCCCCTCAATTCTCACCTGAGCTCCCTCACTCAATCCCCCCTAATTCTCACCTGAGCCCCCTCAACCCCCCTAATACTCACATGAGCACCATCAACCACCCTAACTCACCTAAGCCCCCTCACTCAATTCCCTCTAATTCTCACCTGAGCCCCCTCACTTAATCCCCCCTAATATTCACCTGAGCCACCTCAACCCCCTTAATATTCACCTGAGCCACCTCAACCCCCTCACTCAATCCCCCCCCCTAATATTAACCTGAGCCCCCTCACTCAACTCCCCTAATGCTCACCTGAGCCACCTCAACCCCCTTAATATTCACCTGAGCCACCTTTAACACCCTTAATATTCACCTGAGCCACCTCAACCCCCTTAATATTCACCTGAGCCACCTCAACCCCCTTAATATTCACCTGAGCCACCTCAACCCCCCCTAATATTCAACTGAGCCACCTCAACCCCCCCTAATATTCACCTGAGCCACCTCAACCCCCCCTAATATTCACCTGAGCCACCTCAACCCCCCTAATATTCATCCGAGCCACCTCAACCCCCTTAATATTCACCTGAGCCACCTCAACCCCCTTAATATTCACCTGAGCCACCTCAACCCCCTTAATATTCACCTGAGCCTCCTCAACCCCCCTAATATTCACCTGAGCCACCTCAACCCCCCTAATACTCACCTGAGCCTCCTCAACCCCCCTAATATTCAATTGAGCCACATCAACCCCCCTAATATTCAACTGAGCCAGCGATCGCAGCATATCGGACTGAGGGACAGAAAAACACCAGAAATGGGTTAGATCGTCCATACAGCAATCCTGATCCTTCTATCTGGCCTACTCTGGGCTTAAAGGGGATGTGACGATAAAAAGCCTTCTGGGTGCCACTCGCCTGAGCCCCCATCAAACCCCCCCCCACCCCCAATACTCAACCGAGCCCCCCTCAACCCCTCCAATACTCAAATGAGCCCCCTCACTCAATCCCCCCCAATAGTGACCTGAGCCCCCTCACTCAATCCCCCCCAATAGTCACCTGAGCCCCCTCACGCACCCCAATAGTCACCTGAGCCCCCTCACGCACCCCAATACTAACCTGAGCCCCCTCACGCACCCCAATACTCACCTGAGCCCCCTCACTCAATCCCCCCTAATATTCACCTGAGCCCCCTCACTTAATCCCCCCTAATATTCACCTGAGCCCCCTCACTTAATCCCCCCTAATACTCACCTGAGCCACCTCACTCAATCCACCCTAATACTCACCTGAGCCACCTCAATCCACCCTACCAAATTATCACCTGAGCTCCCTCACTCAATCCCCCCTAATTCTCACCTGAGCCCCATCAACCACCCTAACTCACCTAAGCCCCCTCACTCAATTCCCTCTAATTCTCACCTGAGCCCCCTCACTTAATCCCCCCTAATATTCACCTGAGCCACCTCAACCCTCCTAATACTCACCTGAGCCCCCTCACTCAATCCCCCCTAATATTCACCTGAGCCCCCTCACTCAATCCCCTCAAATTCTCACCTGAGCCCCCTCACTCAACTCCCCTAATGCTCACCTGAGCCACCCCAACCCCCTTAATATTCAACTGAGCCACCTCAACCCCCCTAATATTCACCTGAGCCCCCTCACCCCCCCCCCCAATACTCACCTGAGCCACCTCAACACCCTTAATATTCAACTGAGCCACCTCAACCCCCCCTAAAATTCAACTGAGCCACCTCAACCCCCCCTAAAATTCAACTGAGCCACCTCAACCCCCCCTAATATTCAACTGAGCCACCTCAACCCCCCCTAAAATTCAACTGAGCCACCTCAACCCCCCCTAATATTCAACTGAGCCACCTCAACCCCCCCTAATATTCAACTGAGCCACCTCCACCCCCCTAATATTCAACTGAGCCACCTCAACCCCCCTAATACTCACCTGAGCCACCTCAACCCCCTTAATACTCACCTGAGCCACCTCAACTCCCTTAATACTCACCTGAGCCACCTCAACCCCCTTAATATTCACCTGAGCCTCCTCAACCCCCCTAATATTCACCCGAGCCACCTCAACCCCCCTAATATTCACCCAAACCACCTCAACCCCCCTAATATTCACCTGAGCCCCCTCAACCCCCCTAATATTCACCTGAGCCCCCTCAAACCCCCTAATATTCACCTGAGCCACCTCAACCCCCTTAATATTCAACTGAGCCACCTCAACCCCCTTAATATTCAACTGAGCCACCTCAACCCCCCTAATATTCACTTGAGCCACCTCAACCCCCCTAATATTCACTTGAGCCACCTCAACCCCCCTAATATTCAACTGAGCCAGCGATGGCAGCATATCGGACTGAGGGACAGAAACACCAGAAATGGGTTAGATCGTCCCATACAGCAATCCTGATCCTTCTATCTGGCCTACTCTGGGCTTAAAGGGGATGTGACGATAAAAAGCCTTCTGGGTGCCACTCGCCTGAGCCCCCATCAAACCCCCCCCACCCCCAATACTCAACGGAGCCCCCCTCAACCCCTCCAATACTCAAATGAGCCCCCTCACTCAATCCCCCCCCTAATAGTCACCTAAGCCCCCTCACTCAATCCCCCCCCAATAGTCACCTGAGCCCCCTCACGCACCCCAATACTCACCTGAGCCCCCTCAATCCCCCCTAATATTCACCTGAGCCCCCTCACTCAATCCCCCCTAATACTCACCTAAGCCCCCTCACTTAATCCCCCCTAATACTCACCTGAGCCCCCTCACTCAATCCACCCTAATGCTCACCTGAGCCACCTCAATCCACCCCAATACTCACCTGAGCCCAAATTCTCACCTGAGCTCCCTCACTCAATCCCCCCCAATTCTCACCTGAGCCCCCTTAACCCCCCTAATACTCATCTGAGCCCCCTCAATCCCCCTAATACTCACCTGAGCCACCCCAACCCCCTTAATATTCAACTGAGCCACCTCAACCCCCCTAATATTCACCCGAGCCCCCTCAACCCCCCTAATATTCACCCGAGCCACCTCAACCCCCCCCCAATATTTACCCGAGCCACCTCAACCCCCCCTAATATTCACCCGAGCCACCTCAACCCCCCCTAATATTCACCCGAGCCACCTCAACCCCCCCTAATATTCACCCGAGCCACCTCAACACCCCCTAATATTCACCCGAGCCACCTCAACCCCCCCCTAATATTCACCTGAGCCCCCTCAAACCCCCTAATATTCATCTGAGCCACCTCAACCCCCTTAATATTCAACTGAGCCACCTCAACCCCCCTAATATTCACCTGAGCCACCTCAACCCCCCCTAATATTCACCTGAGCCATCTAGATACAGCGATGTTGAGGAGTGACTCGCCTGCCCAAATGCGGATCATGTGACCACATGTATGGAAAACAGACCTGATTGGCCAGCCTTTGATACAATCGCTCCTCTAGACACCTACCATGCAGACTATGGGCTCCAGTAGTTTATCGCCTTGCACCTCCATCCAAGTCATCTCAATGGCTCCGGGGTCTCCAGGGGAACACGGCGTTAGCAGGTCGTCCACCGTGGCACCGGGGTTAGTACGAGACGGACCCCGAACCTGACACATACAGAAGAACAACCAATCAGAACATCCGTCACACGGATATCCTAAAACAGAGGAGATTTCTGGCACTTTACCTTCTTGAAGTGCGTGGCGGATTGCACTTTGCGCACCGGTTGCATTAATGCGTCCCGTACGATGACACTGATATCTGCCCCTGAGTAGCCATCGGTTTTCTGGGCCAACTCCCGAATATTCACCTCACTTAGGCTGTGGGGGGTGTTCCCGAGGTGCAGGCGGAACACCTGAGCTCTGGCCGCTTCCTCTGGTAGTGGGATGTATATTCTCTTCTCAAACCTGAGGAGAAGAACAGCAAATCGTCTACAGGAGAACGCAACGCATGCATGGCCTAGAAAGAGATGAAAAAGCTGCAATACGGAACAGCGCTGCACTTTATAAAGTGGAAGAAAAGGCCATCTATTCCTCCACCCCTCCCCCACCTATCCTGTATAGGAATAATCTGTGTACTTACCTAATCCACTCATTGGACTAGTATAACCGCACTGCGCTTTATAAAGTGGAAGAAAGGGCCAACTTTATATTTGCAGCAGATTTTTTTTGCTTTAGAAAAGCTTTCAGGATCAGAGACACATCTATAGAATTGGCAAAGTTCCTGCTCCCTACTAGAGATGAGCTCAGGAGTTCTATGTCAGTGCCCTCTATATGTAGCTATGCCTAAATTTACACTTTGTTTGCAAGTGCTGCGGGGGAGGAAGGACCCGACCCCTTTGTTTACAAGTGCTGCGGGGGTGGAAGGACCAATCCCCTTTGTTTACATGTGCTGCGGGGGAGGGAAGCCCCACCCCCTTTGTTTACATGTGCTGCGGGGAGGAAGGACCCGGTCCCTTTGTTTACAAGTGCTGCGGGGGAGGAAGGACCAATCCCCTTTGTTTACATGTGCTGCGGGGGAGGGAGGGGGAGACCCGACCCCTTCGTTTACATATGCTGCAGGGGAGGAAGCACCCGACCCCTTTGTTTACATGTGCTGCGGGGGAGGAAGGAATTGGGCCATTTGTTTTACGGGGGAGGAAGGACCTGGCCCATAGCTAACCAGAGTTAAAAAATAAATAAAAAAGTAAAAAGTAAAATAATCACAATAGATAGAAATGATTTCAGAGGACCCCCAAACTCATCTCTGACCGAGGTGGAATGTCGGACCTTTGCAGGGAGACCACTGCTTTTACAAGGGTCTTTATCTACAGCAAGCTGACAGGAAAAAACTGGACATCCTGAGTAGCTGTGGCTGCTTTCTAATGCAAGACTTTGGATCATCACTGAGTAAAGACTGCAGCAGCAGGACATGACCTGTCAGCAGCAGCAGTGAAGGATGTGTTGCCAGAAGCTCCGTTCAGTAGCGCCGGCCATCCAGGACCCTACAGACCCCCCCGCCCCCCACAGCAGCAGTGGCATTGAACCGGGACCCTTCTCCCTAGCGTCGAGGAACAAGAAAGGGATCCCCCCGGGCCCCACTCACCTAGCCCAGCCTAGCGCGCTTGATGCAGTCAGTCTTGTGGGGAGACTCACAAGACACCCCGCGGTTCGGGCCTAGCTCCGGCCAGTTGCCGGTCCGCAGCTTCACCCCCTTCACCAGCCTCCTTTGGAAGGCCGAGGCACCCACTCCGACCGGACCGTACCCTCCATCCACGAATGGGACCAGAGCAACACCGGGAACCTGGAGACCAAGACAGCCCGCGGCTCCTGACCCTAGCCCATCTGTTGGGCATCATGCACAGCCACCGTTGGTCGCCTTTGCTCTAGCTAGCTAGACAAGGAAGACTGCGGCTGAGCTCCAGCCCACGCTAGCCACCTCCCACACACCTCTATTCAGCAGGCCGGTGTGCCCTTCCCAGCTCAGAACACTGCTGCCTTAGCAACCAGACCGCACTGCAGAGGCACGGGGTGACACAGCAAGCCAGGTCTACCACACTCAGGCCTACGCCGACATCGTTCTTGCTCCACCCAGACACGGCCCCCAGCGCCTCTTCTTCTCTGGACTATCTCCGATCAGATAAGCTCCCGGTTGCCCCCCCCACCCCCCCAGCAGTTGATCCAGGGCCCGCCTCCGGGGGTCAGGAAGGAACTTTTTGCCCTACTGAAGCAATTGACCGGCACTGCTAGGGGTTTTTCGCCTTCCTCTGGATCAACGGGAGGGCCGTAGGTCAGCGCCCCCCCCCCCCCCAATCACGGTTACCGGAACCTGTCGCACCGTCATCATCACAGCTATCACCAGCAGTATTCTTCAGGTCCAGGATCTTCGCTACAAGCAGAGGTAGCTGGAACAATCAGTAATTCACGACTCGACTACATAAACTCCTTCCACATAGGATACCCCAAGATAATCTTGTGTGCTTACAAATGGCCAAAACACGGCAGCAAGACCGATAACAGGAAAAACCCACATCAGGATTATCATCTCAGTAATCCTAGTACCATCATCTTCATCCTCTCACCATGTGCTATTTTAAATACTCAGCAGAAGTTCTCCACAGGCTAAGAAATACCACTTCAACATGACCAGCCTCCATTCAAAAAATCCAGGAAAAGAATAACTACTAAAGACCGACCTACAATCAGCCACCAAACACAGGAAGATACCAACTCAACCACAACAATTAGCATGCGCCATGATCAACACCAGGTCTGCAGTCAAACACAGACTGGAAGTACAAGATTTCATCACCCAAAATAACATAGATTGCCTCTTCATCACGGAAAGCTGGCTAACACCCGACTGCAACACCATCCTAACCGAATTGGGGCCTGAGAACTACAGGATCCTAACTGAGCATAGGAAATGGAAAAAAGGAGGAGCCTAGCAATGATTTTTAAATCTCACCGTGTGCTCACCAAAGCAATTTTACAGAACTCAGTGCCTTTCATGGAGACACTGACTCTACATCTTCAATCAACACCCCAAATCAAAAACGTTCTGGTACTTGGGGACTTTAACCTCTGTGCAAACTCTATCCAAGACCCTATTGCGACCGCATGCATCAACCAACTGGAAGAACTGGGTCTCCAGCAACTGATAAAGACTCCAACACATGGTTCAGGACACACCCTGGACCTCATCTTCAAACAAAATATGGACATCAACATACTCGACAACATACCACTACCATTGCAACAACAACTCATCAGACCAGATCGCAGAGGAAACTACACTCTGAAATCTTCAAAACCACATTATCAAACAAAAAAACAACTGCTACTGTGCAAATTACGCAATTAAATAATTTGCTGTGAATGCAATAACGCTGAATTTAAGCCACTCAACGGAACACAACTCCTTAAACAAGGCATTACTACAAACAGCAGACTCAGTGCTCCAAAGCGCAGGACACTCTCCCGAAGAAGAAAACTCGCCATGGTTTAAAGGCACTCTCACTCTACTCAAGCAAGAACGCAGAAGAGCCGAAAGAGCATGGAGAAGAAATCCTACCAAGGAAAACCACACAAACTACAAAGGACTCACAGAGAAATATCACAAAGCAATGTTCAAAGCTAAAAAAATATTATTTCTCGAATACCATCTCATCGGCCTTAAACCACCCTCAGGAGCTTTTCAAAATAGTCGCTCAGTTGATGAACCCTACCTGCTTAGTGCCCCCAGCAAACAAAACCCAAGATTTCTGTAATGAGTTATCATATTTTTTTCATCGATAAAATCATCATCATCATCCGGAAAACAATTCACCAGAAAAACAAACAACCTCATTCAACCAAAGCAAAAAGAAGGCACGAACATCCCACAACCACTGAAGTTTTCTCTGACCCCAATAAAAAAATAATCAAAAACCTCAGAGACAGCACATCACCAATTCCGAGATCTTGGCTCGGACCATAACTCACCTCATAATAGGGGTGTTGAAATTAATCGCCGAATCGATGCATCGGCCTTCGACCGTCCACGATGCGGCATCGATGCTGTAGCTTTAAGTAATCGATTATTGAGGATGACGTCACCTCCGAGTGGAACCGAAAGCAGCCGAAGCTTTCACGCCGTTTTCTCATGCCTCCTGCTGACGTCATCCCCCTGTGTCTCGGCTCAGAGAGAGGAGAAGAAGACACCGGCCCTGCAGTCTGACCTCCTCCGAGTCCCAGTCCCCCCCAGAGCTTTCCACCCAGTGGGCTTCCTTCCTCCCCAGGCCAGCACAGAGCACAGACTGCCATTGTTACAGGGGGAGAGGGAGGCCGACAGACCGTCCGTCAGTGCCTCATCAGGCCCATCACCCGACTCAGGAGGACACAGTGACAGGAGTCAGGACTGGGAGAGAGACCCGAGCTAGGCCGCGCTGTCCTCACAAGCAGCAGGAGAGCAGAGGAGAGAGACCAGCTCCGTCCAGAGCACCTGGGTGCCACTGCCAGTCAGACACAGTGCCACACTGGCTGCCACTAAGCTCAGAGTCAGTACCATCATCAAATCAATCAGGTAGGTAACTGTGTCATTGTCATTTGTCATGTTAGTGTCACTAACCCACACACACACACACACACACACACACACACAGTGGAAGAACTAGTACAGTCACTAAACTGGTCATTCTTCTGTCCTGTCCTCTCAGATTCCAGTCCTCACTCATAGGCAGCAGCAGGAGAGGAGGAGAGAGAGACCTGCTCTAGCACCAGAACAGCACTGCACTCAGCTCACTCATGGTCATCACAGGTAGGGGTAACCAAACTCCCTGTCTGAGTGTCTCTGTCATACACACTAGTAGTACTAGACTAAAAAGAGGTGGTAGGGTATGGTAATACGGTACTACCAAACTAAGATAAATTAATATATAATATAATCTAAAATAATACAAATATCAAAATCTAATCTGTATCTGTAATACTGACAGAGTTTGTAGACAACATTGTCATCACCCCTGTCACAATTACATGGCATGATGCTAGACTAGTAAAAATGGCAGGAGACCAAAAAGAACGGGAAATAAAAAATGCACCTAGCTTTTTAAAAGCTAACATCTGGGCACATTTTGGCTTTATGAACATGAGCAAAGTGGGAAGCACGAATTGGACAAGTCATACGCTGTGTGTAAAGCCTGTCACACAAAAATTAAATATCTAGGGAATACTACTAATTTGAGAAACCATGCTAGCCGTTTTCACTCAGAGATGCTAAAACCTGCCACTACCACCACCAGTGCCAAGGAAAAAGAGCGAGCTCAGCCAAGAATTGATGCAGCAATAATCTCAACTTTGCCGCCCAACTCTGAAAAGGGGAAGAGAATAACAAAAGCTGTAGCAACTTTCATAGCTAAGGACCTGCGCCCTTACTCTGTTTTGGACAACACTGGGTTTCGCTACCTTTTGAAGACGATAGAGCCGCGTTACAAGATCCCGTCACAAAGTCACTTTACAGAAAACTTTATACCTGCACTCTACCACGCAAACCAAAGCTCAGATAATTGCGTCAATGAGCCAAGCAAGTCGAGCCGCAATAATGTGATTCATGGACTTCAGTCACGATGGAGTCTTATGTTACAATAACAGCACAGGACTGGCAGATCATGTCGCATGTGCTACAAACGAGAGCCATTTATGAATCTCACACGGGTGCTCATCTGGCAGAGTTACTGTCTGGAGTTGTGGAAGAATGGCAACTGTCCGATAAATCTGTAGTGCTTGTGACCGACAACGCGTCATACATGATAGTTGCAGCTCAAGTTGGGAAATTCCCCCATGTGAAATGCTTCACCCATACGCTAAACCTTGCATCCCAGCGAGCGCTGAAAGTGGCAACACTATCCAGGCTTCTTGGCAGAGTGCGACGGATATCCACATTCTTTCACCGCAGCACTAGAGCAAGCCACTGTCTAAAAGAGAAACAGAAATGTCTTGGCCTGAAGAATCATAAGCTGATAACTGATGTGCCAACAAGATGGAACAGTGCATACGATATGGTCGAGAGGTTCTTAGAACAACAACCTTGCTGTCTCCAGAAGTCAGAAAAGGAGAGTCCGATCTCTGCACTCTCAACGAAACAGATGCATCAAATGCAGAGGACGCTGTGAGTGCATTAAAGCCAATGAAGGATGCAACCATGCTGATGTCAGAAGAGCGCAATCCAACAGTTTCTCTCATTGCCCCTCTAAATGAACAACTCCTCCAGAGCATGACAGACACTATGGGAGACACACCCATGATCCATGAGATAAAGAATGCCATCAGAACAGATCTCCAGAAGAGGTACAACAGTGAGGCAGAGAAGATCCTTTTATCCTCACAGAGGAGGAGAGATTGGAGATATACAAAGGAGTGACTGAGGAGGCTGCATCCTTGGAGGTAATTAAACTTAATTTGAATTTCATCATGTTTCTTGAAACAAACTGGAACTGTGTGGTGTGGTGTGACTTGTAAGCCATGCTTCTGAATCTGATGTGGTGCGGGAACTGCACCGTCCGTTTCCTGTGCTTTTCCATCACCCCATCAGAATCATAGGCAATTGACAATGTGTTTTATTTATTTTTTTTCTATTATTTTTTGTTCAAACACAGATTACATCTAGGACACATGATGAGGATGAAGTTGGAGTGCCTAGAAGAAAAGAAACTCTGGAAGAAGAAGAAAGTTCAGCCATCGAGGACAACCATGCTCCATCTCCTCCCAAAAGAAAGATCGCTGCTCATGACTTTATTCGGACAGTCTTTCACTGACACTGAAGGTACAATAGAACCCAAGACCCCCTATGCCAAGGCTGAAGAGGAAATGGAAAAATATTGTAAAGCCCCACCTCTGCCTCTCATCGAGGACCCTTTGAACTGGTGGCGTGAGCATGAGGTCATGTTTCTCCTCCTTTCTCAGCTGTCAAAGCAATACTTGTGTATTCCAGGCACAAGCGTGTCTGCAGAGAGGGTTTTTTCCACTGTAGGAGATGTGGTAACTGCAAAAATAAGCACCCTCAAACCAGAGCATGTGGATCAGCTAGTGTTCTTACAGAAAAATCTACACATTCCCAAATGCTAAGCAGCATTGCTTGCGCCTTGCAGTGATCCATTTTTGTTTTTTCTGTCTTTTTTTTGTGATTTTAGTCACATCCAGGAAGTGATGCTGTACTGTCGTTACGTATCTGCCAGTGCCCCTGCCCTGCCCAGTGCCCACTTCCAGTCTGCCACACCAGCGGTGTTAATTGTATATATTTGTTTGTTTATAGCACTGTCTGCCATTGATATAATGATTTTTGTTTTTTGCAGATTTTAATTAAAAGGCCCTCTTTCCCCTTTCCCTTCCCCTATTCCCCTTTTCCCGTTCCCCTATCCCCCTCTCCCTTTCTCCCTCTTTCCCTTTTCCCTTTCCTCCCTTCCCTTTTCCTTCTCTCTCTCTCTCCCCCCCTCTCCCTTTCTCTCTTTCTCCCTCTTTCCCTTTTCCCTTTCCCCCCTTCCCTTTTCCCCTCTCCCTCCCGAGTCCCTAATCTATTCCCAATCCGTATGTTATTGTCAAGAAGACCTTATAAACGACAGTTATGCCACTCTAGTCTAGCGCGCTGTCAATGTCAACGCAGTCACACTGTTGTTGACTCAGGCTCACTGGTGGTGGCAGGCTGGCAGCAGACCTGCCGGCAAGGTGGCTGTGGCAGTGGCACTTGCAAACAAACAATGATGATCACGGTGAACCTCAACCTGGAGTATTATATGATATATATTATATTTGTTAGAACTTTTCTAGCACTGGAGGAGATGGAGAATGGTTTTCTAGTTCTACTGTTATTGTGTGTCCAACTGTCCATTTTGAATTTTTAGTTTTCACTGTGACAAACTAATGGCATGTTTGTCACAGTGTGTCTGTCATGCTCTTTGACTGTCTGTTTTAGGGGTTTAACCTTCAACCAATTCTATATTTAATTCCAGACAACTGACGCCCGCCAAGCCACCAGAGGAATGCAAATCCTTGAAAGAATAAATTGAATCTTAAAACCTGGAGTAAATCTCTATTGGATCACACCAAGTCACCAATACACAAAAGAAAAATCACACACCGTCTGACGTGTGTTTTTTTTCTTTGTGGTATTGTGTGCATTTCTGATCCTATAACGGTTTAAAGAGGAAGTAAACCCTAATGGGTTTACTTCCTCTTTTTTTCCCTGCAAAGGTAAAGCATAATGGACTACTATGCATCGCATCGCATAGTAGCTCATTATGTGTCACTTACCTGACACAGGAGCAGGCGAAGTCGCCGCTGTCCCCTGTAGTCCGCCGCATCCATCTTGCTGGTGGCGTCTCGCGGCTCCGACGAATGACAGCGGCGAAGCCGCGATGACGTCACTCCCGCGCATGTGCACGGGAGTCGCGTCTCGCAGCTCCGCCGCTGCCATTCGGCGAAGCCGCGATGACGTCACTCCCGCGCATGCGCACGGGAGTCGACAAATTAGGCAGATCCATTCTTGGACTTGCCGCATTTAGTGCGCCTGCGCGCCGCTGTCTACGGCGCATGCGCCGTAGACAGCGGTGCCCATTTTCGGGCAAATATCTCCTAAACCATATAGGTTTAGGAGATATTGCTTGGACCTACAGGTAAGCCTTAATCTAGGCTTACCTGTAGGTCAAAGTGGTTTGAAAGGGTTTACTTCCTCTTTAACTCAAGGTTTTAAGCTTCAATTGATAATTTATTCTGTCAAGCATTTTTGGGCTTCCTCTAATGGTGGCGTGGCTTGGCTTCAGTTACAGGTGTATCGTGGTAGAGTGCAGGTATTACTGAGTGACGACTTGTGTGTCAGTGAACAAGCTTTTCTAGCACTGGGGGGAGATGGAAAGAATGGTTTATTTTTGAAGATTGTGTCAGACACAATCTTCAAAAATGTGTCCATTAAATTTTCACACTTGATGTGTGTATAAACTGTATGATTGTCAAATGTCAATTTTGGGGGGGGGTCAACTTAACCCTCAGCTAAATAAATTCTAAAAATTATATTTAATTCCAGACAACTGACGCCTGCCAAGCCACCAGAGGAAGGCAAATCTTTGAGAGAATAAACTGAACCTTAAAACCTGGAGTAAATTTAATCTTTATTGGGTTATGGATTGTTTAATACTTTGATTAACCACTTGCCGCCTGCCCTATTACAAATAGACGGCGGCAAAGTGGTTTGATAATCCCGACCGGACGTCATATGACGCCCTCAGGATTATGAGCCGCTGCGCGCCCCCGGGGGCGCGCATCGCGGCGATCGTTGTTGCGGGGTGTCAGTCTGACACCCGGCAACTACGATCTCGGTAAAGAGTCTCCGACGGAGACTCTTTACCACGTGATCAGCCGTGTCCAATCACGGCTGATCACAGTGTAAATGGGAAGAGCCGGTGATCGGCTTTTCCTCACTCGCGTCTGTCAGACGTGAGTAGAGGAGAGCCGATCGCCTGCTCCTCTGACAGGGGGGGGTCTGTGCTGATCGATTATCAGCACAGCCCCCCTGAGGATGCCCACCAGGAACACCACCAGGGAAAAGGTAATCCTCCCTAGACCACCAGGGATGCCCATGGTCAGCACAATGGATGCCAATCAGTGCCCATAATGGATGCCAATCAGTGCCCACAATGGGCATCACTGATTGACATGCATTATTGTTTGGCACTGATTGGCATCCATTAGTACATTATAAAACCAATGCCGCCTATGAGTGCCCATCTGTTATGAGTGCCCACCTGTGCCGCCTATGAGTGCCCATCCGTGCCCATCTGTGCCGCCTATCCATGCCCATCTGTGCCGCCTATCCATGCCCATCTGTGCCGCCTATCCATGCCCATCCGTGCCAGCTATCAGTGCCAATTTGTGCCACCTATCAGTGTCCATCCGTGTCGCCCATCCGTGCCGCCTATCAGTGTCCATCAATGCCACCTCATCAGTGCCACTTCATTGGTGCCCATCAGTGCCGCCTTATCAGTGCCCATCAGTGTAGCCCCATCAGTGCCCATCAGTGAAGGAGAAAACGTACTTATTTACAAAGTTTTGAAACTGAAACAAAAAAAAAAACATTTTTTTTTTTCAAAATTTTCGGTATTTTTTTATTTGTAGCGCAAAAAAAAAAAAACGTAGAGGTGATCAAATACCATCAAAAGAAAGCTCTATTTGTGGGAAAAAAATGATAAAAATTTCATTTGGGTACAGTGTAGCATGACCGCGCAATTGTCATTCAAAGTGCGACAGCGCTGAAAGCTCAAAATTGGTCTGGGCAGGAAGGTGTTTAAGTGCCCAGTATTGAAGTGGTTAAATGACTATTTTCTATTATGTCAAAATATATGCTGAATCTCCTTACTCAAAATGCTTCACCTAGAGACCCCCTCCCATCGGAGTGAGTCCAGGAGTCCACAAGCCATCAGCAGAAAACCTGGATGAAACTGGCCAGGACCCCTTAGATAAGGGTCCTCCAATCTCTGCTTGACAGCACAGAATACACCTGAGATGATGCTTTGCAAACAATGAGTCATCTTCTACTATAAAGGGGGCTATATGCCCAGAGCAATAAAGGAAGTTTTTCACTGAACAGTGTGTGTCAGCGTACTCCTTCTAAACATGCATGCATGGACATTTGAATTAGACCAGGTGCAGATAACTCGGCCAGAGATTTGTCCGGGATCCAAAACAATTGGATCACAAACACACACACACACACACACGAGAAAAAACACACACTCACTGACCTGATGACAATGAGTGGCTGTGCCAATGCCCATTACCTACCTGACTGTGGCCCACCCTTTCACATGATTCTGATTCTGACGTGTGTATTTCTGATACCATAACAGTTTAGATCAAGGTTTTAAGCTTCAATTTATTATGTCAAGGATTTTCCAGCTTCCTCTAATGGTGGCTTGGGTTGGCTTCAGTTACAGCCAGGTATATACCGTGGTAGAGTGCTGGTAACGTTTTCTGTAAAGTGACTGGGTGACACAACTCTGAGAGCTTATAACGCTGATCTAGGTGATCTGTGCTGTTGACTCACTGGGCAGTAGTGGTGGCATTGGCAAACAATCATCACGGTGAATCAGGAAGTTCTGCAACACACTGTGTGACTGTGTTATAGGTTCATTGTGTTTGCCACTCAGTCAGGAAGTGGAAGTGCTCTGTTTTATAGATGTAGGTGGTAGTGTTACTGTTACAAGTAGTTTACTTCTGCATAACAAATATTAAAATGTAAACTACTTTACCTGGCCAGCACTGTACTACACAACAGGTTTTGATGTCACAGTACTCTTTTAAATAAATAAATACTGTTGTCTGCTGCACTGTTCATGTTGTTCATGGTCAGACTTTGCTATAAGCAGGGTGCTTGGTGTAATTTGTTTAAATAGCAGATACAAACAAATATATTTCTTCAATTTCTGACTGCTTGCATTAATGCATTTATTTTTTGATGAAAAGTTGAAAATCATGGGCACTTGGGTATTGATCGTGATGTATCATGATGCATCGCAGAATCGAATCGTGAGGTAAGTGAAGATGCGTACCCCTACCTCATAAATCAGTCATTTAAAGAAGGGATTGTTCTGGGCACCCTCAAACAAGGCATCGTCAAACCCCTGCTAAAGAAACCCAACCTCGACCCTCAGGACCCTAACCACCGCAGACCGATAACAAGCCTTAACACCATTTCCAAGATTATGGAGAAAGCGGTAGTACAACAGCTACAACGCCACCTGGACACACAAACTCCTGGATCCTCTGCAATTAGGCTTCCGCCCAGGCAAAGGAACAGAAACGGCACTCCTCAAGATATGAGACAACACCCTCGAAGCAGCAGATGAAGGATAATCATGTCCTGGTACTGTTGGACCTGTTCGATACAGTGGACCACAATACTCAACACCCAATCACAGCCTTCGATCATCTAACCAAAACCTTCTCCACATTACCAAATCCCATTACAAATCAAAGGGAGAAAGGAGATTCGCAGTCTAAGGACCACGGCTATGGACCACGGCTATGGAATGCTCTACCGACGTACATCCGCATGGAAGAAAACCATCAGGCCTTTAGGAAAAACTCAAGACCTACCTCTTCTAAAGAAGCTTGACAACACAGGACGAATCCAGCGCCTTGAGGCGATTCAGTTCACATTGTAGCACTTTACAAGTTATTCATTCATTAATTCATAAGACTTTACACGCCTTTTGTTTTGATGCACCTGGAATATATTTAGCAGATTTAAACTGAAGATTTCATTGTCTAAGGTTTGCACTGCGGTGACACCAGGACAGGAAATGAGGGGAATGGGGGTCACCAAGGGAGGAAGACAGACAGCTGCAGGGTCACTGGGGCAAGAAAATAAATACAGAGCAGAGGTTCTAATCCTTCCCCATAACTTCCTCTGATGGTGACACCTTGTTATTGGGACTCCCCAGTGGGGACACAGACAGCAATAAAAACCTTTGAGTAGTACTAACCCCTCCCCCTCTCTATCCTTAAATACAAACAAATCCACAATTGTTGGAGTTTGGCTTCCACACAGCACCAACACAGACAGCGGATGGCGCTCTTACCTTCTTCGGATGGCAGAGTCCAGCACCCAGGGTATGTTTGTAGCGCCCAGGACAAGGATTCCATCATTGTTATTGCCGACACCTAGGAGGAGAGAGTGGCATTGTGTTATGTGGGACCCAGGTCACATGCTGTACTGCCAGGGAACCGACAGAATGGAAACCCAATCTTTAACCTCTTCAATAACCCCTCTCACCTCCTTCCTGCCCCCCATCCCCCAATACCAGGCACTCACCCACTTCCTGCCCTCTACCCCCCAACCCAATACCAGGCACTCTCACCCGCTTCCTGCCCCCCCCAATACCAGGCACTCTCACCCACTTCCTGCCCCCCCCAATACCGGGCACTCTCACCCACTTCCTGCCCCCCCAATACCAGGCACTCACCCACTTCCTGCCCCCCCAATACCAGGCACTCACCCACTTCCTGCCCCCCCAATACCAGGCACTCTCACCCACTTCCTGCCCCCCCCCCAATACCGGGCACTCTCACCCCCTTCCTGCCCCCCCCAATACCGGGCACTCTCACCCCCTTACTGCCCCCCCCCCCCAATACCGGGCACTCTCACCCCCTTACTGCCCCCCCCCCCCAATACCGGGCACTCTCACCCCCTTTCTGCCCCCCAATACTAGGCAATCTCACCCCTTCCTGCCCCCCCAAATACCGGGCACTCTCACCCCCTTCCTGCCCCCCCCCCAAATACCGGGCACTCTCACCCCCTTCCTGTCCCCTATCCCCACTTCCTCAATACTGGGCACTCTCACCCCCTTCCTGTCCCCTACCCCCACTACTGGTCACTCTCACACCCTTCCTGCCCCACTCCCCCAATACCGGGCACACACAAATAGAGATTTCTTTAGGTGGTATTTAATCACCTCTGCCGGTTTTATTAAAACAAGAAAAAAAAAAAAAGACTGAAAATTTGGAAAAAAATAATAAAAAAATTTCTTTGTTTCTGTCAGAAAATTTTGTAAATAAGTATTTTTTTTCCCCCTACATGGATGGGTGCCCATGAGGCGGCAGTGATGGGTGCCCATGAGGCGGCAGTGACTGGCATCACTGATGGGCACTGTTGGGGCTGCACCTGATTACCTGTGCATGTCTCCCCTGTAAGGAAATGATGTCAGTGTGAGGGGAGGAGACATGATGACTTACATTTCCTTTGTTTACATTTGATCAGCTGTGATTGGACACAGCTCTTTACAGATCGGGATTGCGCCGTCTGCCAGTGGCACAGCATGCCCATGATCGCAGCGAGACTGGGGCGACGTCATAGGACGTTGTACCAGAACAGAGCACCCCGTCCACCATCATTTGTCTATATAGCAGGCGGGAAGTCGTTTTTCCCATATTCACACTTACCTAGGTGGATGAAACATCTGTCCCCCGGCGTCTCTGCACTGAGAACCGAGCGATCGATCACCACTGATGGCTCGGTTCTCTCAGCTCCCTGAGCAGAGAGCTGCAGACTGGCAATCAGCAGATCTTCACCCTGCCCCCACCCCCTTCCCGCGCACTCACTGAAGTGCTGAGCTGTAGAGGTGCGAGGCGCAGCTCGCTGAGAGGAACCTGGCAGATCCCGACTCCCATTGTCAGGATGACGCGGTGCTTGGACTGATGTCCGTGACGTCAGCAGAAAGCGAACTTCAGACCACTCTCTGCTGAAAACGGGTCACAGGAGTGCAAAACAAACTTTTATCCTGTCACCCGTAGGAGGAGCCCAGCCAAACGAGCTCAGCCTGGACTTCTCCTTTAATATGTTTATGCAAAATAATCTTTAATCTGTTTAAGGGCATTAAGGACACTTTCACACTGAGGCACGGGGCTTCAGCAGTAAAGCGCAGCTACATTTAGCGACGATTTACCGTTGTTTTAGAGGTGCTTTTCAGCTGCTAGCGCCCAAATAAAGGGTTAATGGCACCCACACAGCGCCGCTGCACTTTGCAGGTGCTTGAGCGCTGCTTGCAGGACTTTTAATGTCCAGCAATCACACCGCTCTAGTGTGAAAACTCTCGGGATCTCACACTGCAGTGACAGGAGAGGCGATTTGCAGGCCTGACTTTTAGCGCTATAGTGCCTGTAAAGCGCCTCAGTTGCAGTCATCAGAAAATCTGCCCAGAGCAATGGCCGTCGACCGCCACTCGAGCAAGCAAAGGTAGGCAAGAAATTACTGTAAGTGGTTGGAGGCGATCAGCAGCAATGAAATGTGAAAAAGGTATTTATTTGAAAAGAAAAACCTATGTCAGTTGTTTATAGTAGATGGCAATTTACAAACTAAAACAACATCCGGTTGGATTTCCATCTACTTTAAAATGGAAGTAAATCTATCGACTAAAACTAAAACGGTTACATTTCTGGCACGCGTCGGGAATGTAACTGTCACATTGGTTGTGCTCGGGCAAATCATCCAATGTTCGGCATCATAACCGATCACATTTGCAGCATCATGGCAGCTGAAGATTAAACAGAGGCCCAGATGGCAGCTTCCTTGGCTGAAATGATAGGAGGGTTTAGTTCCACTCTAAGGATGTAGCGGTGTGCCATCTATGAGGTCTGGCTGTAGAATGAAGGAAGTGTACCGTACCTTGCATCTGCACCAGGAACTCCGTCTTGATTCTGCGGGCAGCTTCACTTTCATTTTCATTCCGAGAGCCGCAGAGGGAGTCCACCTCATCGATGAAAATGATGGAAGGTTTATGTTGTCGTGCTAATTCAAACAGGTTCTTTACCAGCCTGTAATACACAGAGATGGGTTCTGTTTACCAGCCTGTAATATACAGAGACAGGTTCTCTTTACCAGCCCGTAATACACAGAGACGGGTTCTCTTTACCAGCCCGTAATACACAGACGGGTTCTCTTTACCAGCCCATAATACACAGAGATGGGTTCTCTTTACCAGCCCATATAACACAGAGACGGGTTCTCTTTACCAGCCCGTAATACACAGAGATGGGTTCTCTTTACCAGCCCATATAACACAGAGACGGGTTCTCTTTACCAGCCCGTATTACACAGAGACAGATTCTCTTTACCAGCCCGTAATACACAGAGACAGATTCTCTTTAGCAGCCCGTAATACACAGAGACGGATTCTCTTTAGCAGCCCGTAATACACAGAGACGGGTTCTCTTTAGCAGCCCGTAATACACAGAGACGGGTTCTCTTTAGCAGCCCGTAATACACAGAGACGGGTTCTCTTTACCAGCCCGTAATACACAGAGACGGGTTCTCTTTACCAGCCCGTAATACACAGAGACGGGTTCTCTTTACCAGCCCGTAATACACAGAGACAATAATACACAGAGACAGGTTCTTTTTACCAGCCCGTAATACACAGACGGGTTCTCTTTAGCAGCCTGTAATACACAGAGACAGGTTCTCTTTAGCAGCCCGTAATACACAGAGACGGGTTCTCTTTACCAGCCCGTAATACACAGAGACGGGTTCTCTTTACCAGCCCGTAATACACAGAGACGGGTTCTCTTTACCAGCCCGTAATACACAGAGACGGGTTCTCTTTACCAGCCCGTAATACACAGAGACGGGTTCTCTTTACCAGCCTGTAATATACAGAGACAGGTTCTCTTTACCAGCCCGTAATACACAGAGACAGGTTCTCTTTACCAGCCCGTAATACACAGAGACGGGTTCTCTTTACCAGCCCGTAATATACAGAGACAAGTTCTCTTTAGCAGCCTGTAATACACATTATTACTAATCTGAATGCGTGTATGGCCAGCAGAAAATGGTTACAGAATGTATTCAGATTTCTTCTGGTGTCCAATAATATCATTTGAAGAAGAACATTTTTTATTTTAACCCCTTAAAAACCCAGCCTTTTTCTGACACTTCTCACATACATGTAAAAATCTACTCAGAACTCCCAAACATTATATACATTTTTTAAAGCAGAGGCCCTAAAGAATAAAATGGTGGGTGTTGACATTTTTTATGTCACACAGTATTTGTTCGTTTTTTTTTTTTTCAAACACAATAAAAAAAATACACTTGGATGAATTTTATTGCACAAAAATGCAATACAATTCCCAATTGGTAAAATATAAAAGATGTTATGTCACGCTTTAAAATGGTGTACGCCTGTGGAATGGCGACAACCTACATACATTATCTAATCTATGAGCGACATTCCAATAGCAGAACCCCTCCTGCTGCTTGTAAAAGGAATCCGGATGCCATTTAGCTGCTAGGATTGCTTTTACAAGAAAGATCTCCCCCAGCTCTATAAAAAGATGCCGCCATCATTGCGGTATACTGGCTGGAAGTCAGGAGATGTACGGATACGTCGCCCCGTGGCAAATGGTTAAACACCAAACACTCATTAAATATATTGTATTATTTTCCACATTTTATAGACGTATTTTTGGCTCCTCTGTTGTAAAAAGTCTGTTTGCAGAAAAGTGAGCGAGTCAGAGCATGGACCCCCTGACCCCCTTCCCCACCTCTATGTACATTTTATATATATATATATATATATATATATATATATATATATATATATATATATATATATATATATATATATATATATATATATATATATATATATATATAAAATGTACATAGAGGTGGGGAAGGGGGTCAGGGGGTCCATGCTCTGACTCGCTCACTTTTCTGCAAACAGACTTTTTACAACAGAGGAGCCAAAAATATATATAAAGTAATACAAACAATTCATCAAGATATATCTGAGAACATCCGCATTAAAACAGCGCTTTATAGAAAGTCCTTTACAGAAGCAACAATGTACGAGAAATCACTAGAAAGTTCTTAGTGTGCAGATAAGGTGTCTATAGTGATCTAATCAGCGTTGCAAGGTGATCAAAGTGCTGTCAACCTTTCTTCCACCATAAACCGGGAGTGCTTCACCACATGCGATGCGTACCCCCTAGGGGGTTAAACTCACCAGACACTGCTGAAAAAACAAGCCTTAAGGAGTAGTCACTTCCTTGAGTGTAGTAATATATCACCTTAGCGTTGCAGTTCCAAGCAGTCCTCCAAGTTTATCATAAAAATAAAACAAAGTGTGCACATAGCATAATACTGTTTTATTTTTTAAAAGGTTCGCACAAAACAATAAAATCACCCATTTAAATATCTGCGTACATTGTCTAAAATATCGTCAGCATTTCAAAAATGTGTACTTCACCGATTATTCAGATCTCAGAGCCATCCACAAGTGTTCCACTGTGTACACTGTGCATCACTTCCTGGTCTGTGGTCAGCGGTGGAGCGCACACCTCACTTCCGGTAGCGTCGTGTAGGCCACGCCCTGACGCATTTCGTCACTTTATTATCACATACACACATTTCTGACCTAAAAGGAGATGATGTGCAGATTGTACAATCTAATGGTATAGTGTATGGCCAGATTTAGGCCATACCCCTCTTGCATGTTGGTCAGAGTTGTAGGTAGGCGACGAGTTGAGAACTAAAAAATCTTTAAAAGATTTTAATCAAAGGGAAGGGAGTTGGGTGGAGTTTTCCTTTAACCCACTTACTTCTCACTTTCTCCCAACCACTTGGACATCAGATCCGAGGACGACACAGAGAAGAAGGTGGAGTTATTGGCTTCGGTTGCTACAGCTTTGGCCAGGTAAGATTTTCCTGTTCCTGGGGGTCCGAACAGCAAGATACCACGCCAGGGGGTTCGCTTTCCTGGAGAGAGGAATGGGGGAGGGGGGAGGTCACATGATGATAATTCATGGAGGAAGTTGCCAATTTAAAGTCACCCACAATAAGGATACATGTGTCACCTAGGAGCAGACCCCACAAGGTGCTATTAACTTCTTACAAGGTGAAAACATACTACGCCTTTGTGGACAATTGATGTGACATTAAAGTAGAACTAGAGGCAAAACTTTTTTTTTTTTTTCATCTTGAATGGAGTAATGGGGTGATATAACCTCTGTCAGATTTTTGTTTTGCCCTATGTGTCCCATTGGGGAGATTTCCCTTCATTTCCTATCCCATAGCCAAACAGGAAGTGACAGGAATTCCTTGATGACCCCCCAGGTTGCCTTCAGTTCTACTTTAATCACATTCTGGTCCTGATCAGTTTCAGCAAGTTGTGAAGATTTGTTTGTTTATTCACAATGACAAAAAGGTAGGAAAGTGTGAGGAGTCCCAGAGGCTGGATTATGGGTATGAAGTGCCATCCTTCCTTTTAATAGGGACATCCTGGTCATATAGGATAACATATGTTGCCAGTACAGAGACACGCAAACCCTTTATTCTGGTACAATCACAGAGAAAGCCAACGTTTCGTGGACGGCACTACCAGTGGAGGGGGGGGGGGAGGAGTGGACGGCACTACCAGTGGAGGGGAGGGGGGGGGGAGGAGTGGACGGCACTACCAGTGGAGGGGAGGGGGGGGGAGGAGTGGACGGCACTACCAGTGGAGGGGAGGGGGGGGGGGGAGGAGTGGACGGCACTACCAGTGGAGGGGAGGGGGGGGGGAGGAGTGGACGGCACTACCAGTGGAGGGGAGGGGGGGGGAGGAGTGGACGGCACTACCAGTGGAGGGGAGGGGGGGGGAGGAGTGGACGGCACTACCAGTGGAGGGGAGGGGGGGGGGAGGAGTGGACGGCACTACCAGTGGAGGGGAGGGGGGGGGGGGAGGAGTGGACGGCACTACCAGTGGAGGGGGGGGGGGGGGAGGAGTGGACGGCACTACCAGTGGAGGGGGGGGGAGGAGTGGACGGCACTACCAGTGGAGGGGGGGGGGGGAGTGGACGGCACTACCAGTGGAGGGGGGGGGGGGGGAGTGGACGGCACTACCAGTGGAGGGGGGGGGAGGAGTGGACGGCACTACCAGGGGGAGGGGAGTGGGGGGTCATTGATTAGAATGTTTCTGACTGGATAGAGAGTCATTAGGACACAAATTGGGCAATGTAAAGCGTTAAAGGGACAGTGCTGCACTTTTTCCCTATACTGTGATCTAATTTAGGACCATAGTGCAGTGTGCAGCAGATTGATTTAAATAAAGTTGGACCATCAGTGCGGAGTGTTTAATATCGAACCCTTCCTCAGTCATCACATGCTGGGAGGGGTGGGGGCCTTCGTGGTCCTGGAACATTGCTATCCATGTGATCATAGAAGAATGAAGACCTCGGCACTCTGACACAAGATTGCTGGTCCCATACTTCATGGAGTCAGGAGTGGTGGCCGCACCCTTCTAATTCCATGGCTGGTTCCAGTATAGTGTGTGAGCAATACACCATAGGAGCATCTTTATAGGAAAATCAGAACGCTATGGAAGGTTCTCTGATAATTACAGAGACGCGTTCAGGAATCGGAGTATTATGGGAAAACACAGACCTGTGAATAGATGAGGGAATTTAATAGGCAATATCACAGCTTCTTTCAAAGCTTCCTTTGCCCCTTCCAATCCAGCCACATCGTTCCACCGGACATTTGGCTTCTCCATGACGATGGCACCTATAACAGGACAAAGATGGAGACAATGAAAAATGGAAGGTCCAAGTCACATGATCAGAACAGGAAACTCATATCTGCTCATCACACCTCTGACTACACGTTGTATGACTAGATGTACGAGACTGTCTGTCCTATTACCACCAGATGTAATTCTTTACTGTCCCAGATTCCTCCATCCACCCCCCCCTGATCTACTAACCTTCTATGAGGAGGCGAGTTGCCATCTAGATAAAGTAAGGCCCGTAG